>NW_007387320.1:0-2265 GCF_000475195.1 Diaphorina citri
TTTTTTTTTTTTTTTTCCAAAGGTTGAGGGATATTTTTTTTTATTAACATGGGACAAAAACATTCCCCTGTGTTCCTAATTTTGGTCAAATAATTGAAAAGTCCTTTTTATATGTTTCCTAACCCTATACGAAACCCAATAACACACGAAAAGTTGATCATTTGTGAAAATCTTTTCGCGTGCTACCTAACCCTATCATTCCCAGAAAGTTGATCATTTGTAAAAGTTCTTTTCACGTGCTATCTAACCCTATCATTCCCAGAAAGTTGATCATTTGTAAAAGTTCTTTTCGCGTGCTACCTAACCCTATCATTCCCAGAAAGTTGACCATTTGTGAAAGATCTTTTCACGTGCTACCTAAATCTATCATTCAAAGGAAGTTGATCATTTGCGAAAGTTCTTTTCGCCTTCTAGAATTATTTCGTGGGATATAGGTAATAAGGGATTTTTTCTGTGTAACCAAATTTTGAGAGGTATTTTCCCCAGTCTATCTGGTTTTTCCAATACGCAAATAGTACATCTTTAGTACGCAAGTAGTACTGTCTACCTGAAAATTTAGTACGCAAGTAGTAAACACCGAAAAAAAGGATGGGGGAAATCATCCACCATAGAATGATAGAAACAAATAATTAAGGAGGACACCATAAAGGCAAATAAATACTTATTCCACGGCAAGGGTACCAGAGTAAACAGTCAAGGGTCAACATTAAATAGATAATGCTCGGTTTGAGCAGACCTGCAGACGCCACTTTGGATTTCCAATGGTTAAAGATAAACGCTACCACCCCATCTAGTGGTTAGACTTAAACGTAGATATTTTCCTTTAAAAGAGCGGAGATGGCCTTCAGAAGAGAGGAAATCGTGATTCGGTCGGAAAAATACGCCTTGACTTGGAGTAAATATCTTGAAATAAATACAACCATATTAAGTTATTGAGATTTATTTGTAATAAATAGGTTTTTTTGTAATAAATAGGGTTTGGAATCATCCTAGCCGTTTCAGAAAATATTTTAAAAATATCATAAATAAATATGCTTCACCACTAAGTGGGTGATTAAAGCCAGTACCAAACCTATTCAGAAAATATTTTAAAAATATCATAAATAAATATGCTTCACCACTAAGTGGGTGATTAAAGCCAGTACCAAACCTATTGTTAAATACAATTTCAGGTACCTTAAACAAAAGTTCTATAGGTGATAGTTCATGCAGTGAATTTGGAAAAAGGTAGAACGACTTATTTAAACAATGAAAGAATGAAGCAAATATAATGATTCCATCTAGCTAGATCCACTTGCTGAGTTTAACCCGGGCAGGTTGCCAGTTGGCAGATTACCCTGGAGTCCATTGAAAGCTCCACCAAAACTGGACATTGGATTGTTAGCTCCATTTAAATACGAAGCAAAAGTTGTGGTAAAGGCTCACAAATAATTTAAATAATTTGCCAGTCTAGTCAGGTTGGTTGGTAGCGCGTACGTTTTGTAAGCGCTAGGCCGCGAGTTCAATTCCCGCCCAGGGCGGATTTTATCCTGAAAGGATAAGGTTTGTTCTCGGAACTGCTGGCTTTCTCCTATCCTGTCTTCCTTCTCTCTTTGATTTCGGACGATAAGACCTTAGCAGTTACAGTTCCCTCTATCAACAAAGATCTTAAATCTAATACGTATCTTATCTTGCCCCATACATAAAATAAAACGTTATAGGTACCTACTCTGCCGTGCTAAGCAAAAACGCCGAATGTCAAAAAAATCGATTTTTGGTTTTTGGTGCCAAATGGTTCCTATGATCCTAAATTTTGATCCTACATATATTTTTTTTTTTCTTTATCCTAAACCCCTTTAAAACCACTAAAACGTGTTGCCGTATGTCAAAAACGTATGTTTGCCGTATAGATTGAAATCTTTAAACTCGATTTCCCCAAAGTAGGGTTTTTTGACATACGGCGTTTTCGCTTAGCACGGCAGTACTTCTCTTGATATAGGTAGGTAATATTGTCGAATAGGTAGCCCGAAAATTCTAGGAAATTATTACCTATCTACAATACATACCTACCTACCTACTTATCAGACTTGATGACACGAGGCAGGGATTTTCGGTAGGTATGTAGGGTGCAACCTACAACCTTGCTCCATATTTCTCCCTATCTAGCATAATGATAGTGATTTCAAATTCCATTTGCATAAGTAAATATTTACACAACCATGGCGACTTTACCTACACTGAAAAAAAAAAAAAAAAAAAAAAAAAAAAAAAAAAATAACACGTTAC
>NW_007387320.1:10052-11442 GCF_000475195.1 Diaphorina citri
GGATGATAAGAACCTCTGTGCTTACGAGTTCGCTATTTCAAAGCTCTTAAAAAAAGTACCGGCTACAAGAAATACGGCCAGGAAGTTAACAGTCTGGCAAAGGACTGCCTGAAGGTCCGTTGAAGTGCTCCACCAAAACTAAGAGACAATTAGAGAGAGTTGTTAGGTCCATTTAAGTACGAATCCAAAGACATTGGGTTGTTAGCTCCATTTAAATAGGAGGCCATTGGCTGGGTTCCCTGAATAGTTTGAGATAATGGCGTTTGCCTGCCCGCCCTTTGAGATTACTTTCTTCCTCTCTTAGATCTGTGCTAGATGATCCCAAGCACAGCAGGGAAGTTACCAGTTGGCAGACTACCCTGTAGTCCCATTGAAATGCCTCCACACCAAAACTGGACAATTGGATTGTAGCTCCATTTAATAACGACAGACATTGGGTTGTTAGCTCCATTTAAAATAGGAGGCCATGCTCTGGGTTGTTCCCTGATCAGTTGAGATAGTGGGTTTGCCTGCCGCACTTTGAGATTCTTCTCTCTTAGATCTAGTGCTAGATGATCCCAGGCCCAGGGAAGTATACCAGTAGGCAGACTACCCTGTAGTCGATTGAATGCTCCACCAAACTGGACATTGGATTGTTAGCTCCATTTTAAATACCGAAGACATCGGGTTGTTAGCTCATTTAAATAAGGAGGCCATTGGGTTGTTCCCTGATAGTTTGAGATAATGGGTTTGCTGCACGCACCTTTGGATTCTATCTCTCTAGATCTAGTGCGTGCTGAGTATCCCAGGCCAGGGAGTTACCAGTTGGCAGACTACCCTGAGTCCGTTGAATGCTCCAACCAAAACTGACCATTGGATTGTTAGCTCCATTTAAATACGAAGACATTGGGTTGTTAGCTCCATTCAAATAGGAGGCCATGGGTTTGTTCCCTGATAGTTGAGATAGTGGTTTGCTGCCGCACTTTGGGATTCTTCTCTCTTAGATCTAGTGCTAGATGATCCAGGCCAGGGAAGTTACCAGTCGGCAGACTACCCTGAAAGTCCGTTGAATGCTCCACCAAACTGGACATGGATTGTTAGCTCCATTTAATACGAAGACATTGGGTTGTTAGCTCCATTTAAATAGGAGGCCATTGGGTTGTTCCCTGATAGTTGAGATAGTGGGTTTGCTGCTGCACTTTGGGATTCTTCTCTCTTAGATCTAGTGCTAGATGATCCCAGGCCAGGGAAGTTACCAGTTGGCAAACTACCCTGGAGTCCATTGAATGCTCCACCAAAACTGGACATGGGATTGTTAGCTCCATTTAAATATGAAGACATTGGGTTGTTAGCTCCATTTAAATAGGAGGCCATTGGGTTGTTCCCTGATAGTTGAGATAGTGGGTTTGCT
>NW_007387321.1:0-2119 GCF_000475195.1 Diaphorina citri
ATGAATTATACGTCCCGTCCTCTTAGCTCCCCGAAAACATGCTAGTAACTAATCTAAATAATTGAATTAAAACTGAAGACGGAACTATTTACGAAGACAAAGCTGTAAAATTTCCAGGACTGGGTGCAAAATGGGCAAACCCTGGTGTTCTGCAGGAGGGTACTAAACTGTGACCTGTGAATCAGGCAATTTCCATCCGCATGAGATGAGAAAAATCGTTTGAATCAAGAAACTCAGGAGAAAAACTGCTGTTAAGGTGTTAAGTTCAGCTGTTCTTGTCTTGTCTTGAAAGGAATAATCAAAAGGTTATATTATTATGTAGGTACATCCGAAGACCAAGAAAGGACGGAAAGGAACTATTTACGAAGACAAAGCTGTAAATTTTCCAGGACTGGGTGCAAAATGGGCAAACCCTGGTGTTCTGCAGGAGGGTACTAAAATGTGACCTGTGAATCAAGCAATTTCCATCCGTATGAGATGAGAAAAATCGTTTGAATCAAGAAACTCAGGAGGAAAACTGCTGTTAGGGTGTTAGGTTCAGCTGTTCTTGTCTTGTCTTGTCTTGAAAGGAATAATCAAAAGGTTATATTATTATGTAGGTACATCCTAAGACCAAGAAAGGACGGAAAGAAAGACTCAATTTCCTCTACAACGGAGTTCCAATTTCTACTGCTTCTCGAAATAACTATAGGTTTCCCGAGATGAAGGACCTGTTTAACACCCGCTGCTGATTCACAGTTAAGTGTGAATGGAAAGTTTGCTCAGTAAGGTTTTTGACATAGTTGGAGAACTTAGCGCACAGTTTTCTATTTGCTTAGGAGTTGGAAGTTTTTCTTCCCTCCAAGTTTCTGAAGATGAAGAGGTGAATAGACAAAGAAGAAAACACAGAGAGGAGACAAAGATACAGACAGAGATAAAGAAGTGGGGAGGGAGAAAGAGAGAGATTCAGGGCTGTCGAAAAGATATATGTATAAAACAGTTTTCATTTACTGATTGAACATACGAGTATTACCTATAGTTTACTTATGAGTTTTAGATAGGATGAATGGATGATACGGCGAAACAACTAGTTCGATTTGGTTGCCATAATGTTAGATTTTCGGATTTTTAGGCTATAATGAGAATTTTCATTAGCTACTCACTATATATTAATGGGAGTATTAATTTTCATCTACTTAATAATTAATTAGAAAATGGGCAGAGAAAACACAGAGAGGAGACAAAGATACAGACAGAGATAAAGAAGTGGGGAGGGAGAAAGAGAGAGATTCAGGGCTGTTGAAAATATATTAAGGAGCGCGGTAGCGCTCCGCCCCGCCAAGTCAAGAAAGTTTGACCGCGTACCTATGTATAAAACAGTTTTCATTTACTGATTGTACATACGAGTATTACCTAGTTTACTTATGAGGTTTAGATAGGATGAATGGATGATACGGCGAAACAACTAGTTCCATTTGGTTGCCATAATGTTAGATTTTCGGATTTTTAGACTATAATGAGAATTTTCATTAGCTACTCACTATATATTAATGGGAGTATTAATTTTCATCTACTTAATAATTAATTAGAAAATGGGCACGTCCACTAATAATAGTGCAGCCAACACTTTTTTGGCAACTGGCCAATGGATTATCTATAATTCTATAAGGTAAATCTCAGTAAGGGGAAACAATAGAGAATATTATGTTAATTACAATAAATGGTACCACTAATGGCCGATAATAACTAACTATTATTTATATATTAGATATATATATTATTTTTGAGAGGTTTGATAGAGGGAACTGTAACAGCAAAAGGTCTTATCGTCCCGAAGTCGAAAAGAGGCCAGGATAGGAGAAAGCCAGCCATTCCGAGAACGAAATTTATCTGTTTAGGACAAAGTTCGCCCTGGGCGGGAATTAAATATTAGATAAAGATAGGTGACTAGGATTTTCCCTATTCTCAGGATTGACTACTGACACTGACCTTTGTGCGCTAAATTTCATAACTTGACTCCTGATAGCGACATTACCAACCCTGCCAGCTTAACAGCTAAGCTAGATAAAGTGACAGCAAACTTTAGTTTGTCACTTCCATCTCTCCTAACACTTGCTTGCTTGGCTCACGAAAATCTTCA
>NW_007387322.1:0-2118 GCF_000475195.1 Diaphorina citri
CCAAGTTGTGTGTTAATGACTTTCGCCATCATCAGGGAGAGAATATGGAGGCTATTAAAATGAACATGAATACCATTATGCCCCAATGGAAAGGGAGGGAGAGGGAAGCCAAGGTAGAAAAAGTTAAGGAAGGAGGGGGAGGGAGGGAGAAAGGGAAAAAAAGAAGATAGAGTTAGAAAGAGGAGAAGGAGAAGAAGGAGAAAGAAGATGGTTAGAGGGAGAAGAAAAAGGTAGGAGAGAGAGAAGACCGAGTCAGGGGAAGAGAAGGAGGAAGCAAAGAGGCGGAGGGGAGGAAGGAGTAAAGGAAAACATGAAGAGGGAGAAGAAGGGGAGAGAAAAGAATCGGAATATGAAATGGAAAAGGTCACTATAAGTTTATGATTAACAGAATGATGAGAAAGAGAGGGAGAAGAGCAAGAAGAAGAAGAAGAAGAAGGAGGAGGAGGAGGAGGATACTCCCCCAAGTTGTGTGTTAATGACTTTCGCCATCATCAGGGAGAGAATATGGAGGCTATTAAAATGAACATGAATACCATTATGCCCCAATGGAAAGGGAGGGAGAGGGAAGCCAAGGTAGAAAAAGTTAAGGAAGGAGGGGGAGGGAGGGAGAAAGGGAAAAAAAGAAGATAGAGTTAGAAAGAGGAGAAGGAGAAGAAGGAGAAAGAAGATGGTTAGAGGGAGAAGAAAAAGGTAGGAGAGAGAGAAGACCGAGTCAGGGGAAGAGAAGGAGGAAGCAAAGAGGCGGAGGGGAGGAAGGAGTAAAGGAAAACATGAAGAGGCAGAAGAAGGGGAGAGAAAAGAATCGGAATATGAAATGGAAAAGGTCACTATAAGGTTATGATTAACAGAATGATGAGAAAGAGAGGGAGAAGAGCAAGAAGAAGAAGAAGAAGAAGGAGGAGGAGGAGGAGGATAGAGACGAAATTTAATGAAGAATGAATCAGAAACTCAGAAGGGAAGGAAAGAGGAGGAGAGAGAGATAGGGGAGAAGGAAGTTAAAGAGGTGGAGGAGAGTTAGTACAATGAGTGAGAAAGAAGAAGGAGAGACAGAGAAACGGATAAGGAGGAAGAAAAAGAAGGGCAAAGATGAATAAGAATTGGAGGAAGAAGAAGAAGAAGTGGACGAGGAGAAACGGGAGAAGGAGAAAGAAGAAGAGAAAGGGATGGAAGAGGGGTAGATTGGAATAATCAGAGAGCTAAAAAGGAAAGGGGGAAGAGAAGAGAGAGGAGGAAAAAAAGGGATTGGAAGAGGAGGAGGAGGAAGAGGAGGAGGAAGGGGAGGAGGAAGAAGAGGAGGAAGAGGAGGAGGAGGAAGAGGAAGAAGAGGAGGAGGAGGAAGAGAAGAAGGAGGAAAAAAAGAAAGGGGTTTGGGACACTTGAGTCTCATGACATGAGCCGGCTAATGTATGAAGACCGAACTGGATGTACTACAAGAGAGGACAGATCAGGGAGTCTGTGTCACATTGGAACTCACAGCACCACAACAACAGGGTGGATCACTAATAGAATGTGGAACCCACCGTACCAGAAAATGGGATCTCTGGAGAACAGTCACTTTATCAAACTCCAAGGAAGGAGAAAGAAGTCGGTAAATCTGGAAAAAAAGAACAAAACAAAAACGAAAATTCAGAAAAATAAAGGCGGGCCAGGAGGGTAAAGAAACATTGTGGAGGGGAAAGATGAGGACAAAAAGAAAGAAAAAAAAAACAATTTAAGTCCAAAAGTTCAACCAATTAACCAATTTCAACTTGATGTGGGATCACTAGAGTAAATCAACCCTATGGTTGGTTGGTATCTGGATGGGTGTGGCCATCGGGCTGAATGAGGTTAATGTGAGGTGGGTAACTTTTGTCACCACCGTCACCAAAAACTTTAGCAGACACAGACAGTGCCGTCAAGCCTCTCAAAAATCTTCAATCCTTGTCGATTTTTCTGGTGGACCAGTTTCCAAGACTCCCCCGTATATTTTAGATTCTACATTGCTAAAGTTTTTACGTATTTTCTCTCTAGGATTTGAGTCGTTGGAAAGGTCATCATCCACCAAAGGTTAGAAATCTCTAAGAGATCGTGGTGTTTTGTTTTTTTTTTTAGTAGTCACCAACCATTGAGTTTTTTTTC
>NW_007387323.1:0-2118 GCF_000475195.1 Diaphorina citri
TCCGCCCCGGGCGGGAATCGAACTCGCGGCCTAGCGCTTACAAGGCAGACGCACTACCAACTAAGCTAACTAGGCTGGTAATGAGCAAAATTACTTATACCTGATTTACGCTTGATTAGTGGATGCGCCTAAATCGAAAAAAAACTAATGAAAGGAAATACAAACAAGATGAGTGGATGATGTGTCTAAATTACCTATGATGAACAACTACCTACTTATTATTCAGCATCAGTGGATGCAGCTAGAAAACCTATATGAAAAAATCAGAGGACATTCATTCACTCATAGGTATTAGGTGATTTTGTTATTCATAAGTAGGGACCGAGGGTGGTTGAAATGATCGAAAGTTGAAATAATTAAAATTCCGTATAAAACAATGGAAAAGGGGGCAAAATTGAGATACAAAAGAACTAAATGGTTAATAAATACCCTATTTTGAGCTCATTTTGGGGTTGAAATAATAGAGAGTTGAAATAATCGAGGTTCTACTCTTCTACTGTAGGTACCTACTTGAACGATTTCAAGAGTAAGCACTTAAGCAGGATATAGGATAAGCAGAAAAGGGGAATTGCCATATGGATGGTTCTTTTTTATCTCCTGCACTGGCGCACCATCCTGACCTCACCAAGAGGTTATAATTCTTCTGGTGATGGCCAAGTTGTTTATTGGTACTGTATTTCATATTATCAAAGCTACTCGCTGTAGGAACATGCAGCGTAAACGATACAATACAGGGTGTAACTGAAATTGGGGATAGTGTGTAGGTAATATCGGCAAATAAATAATATCGGTAATATCGGGGGGCACGGTTGGTCCAGTGGTAACGTGCTTGCTTGCCATGCAGAAGGTCCCGGGTTCGAATCCCACCATCGACAAAAATTTGTACCCTTTGAAACTTCTTGAAGATTCTAAAGAAAGAGCACGAGAATCCACAATCCACATGCAGGGTCAAATAATCTTCCTATTTGAAGACCCCACGGGAAAAAAGATGGGAGTCCAATTTCCAATGTCTACTGATAGCAAGATCTCTCTACAAATTCCATGGACTCTCTTAGCAATGTTACAGACAAGAATTAAATTTTATTTATACACATCTGACTGTTTCTGTACCGTTATAAAACAAAAGATAACAGAACGAGATTAAATAACAGTTGTACCAAAGTAGATAGAAAAAATACCTTCGTATAACTATATCTAACAGAACAGTTGTAGATAGAAAAGTAGCTATCTGATAGTTGTACATACATAAGTTACATATTAGATAGAAAAATACCTATGAATAGAACTTTATAGAACGGAAGAATGAAGAAATACCTAAAGGACATTGTCTCTAACTCTGCGCTAAACATTCGAGATTTCAGAGAAGCAAGAGAAGAAATTAAACAGAGTTTGCCAGCCTAGTTAGCTTAGTTGGTAGTGCGTCTGCCTTGTAAGCGCTAGGCCGCGGGTTCGATTCCCGCCCGGGGCGGATTTAGATAGAAAAATACCTTCGTATACCTAACTATATATCTAACAGAACAGTTGTAGATAGAAAAGTAGCTATCTGATAGTTGTACATACATAAGTTACATAGATAGAAAAATACTTATCAATAGAACTTTATAGAACAGAAGAATGAAGAAATACCTAAAGGACATTGTCTCTAACTCTGCGCTAAACATTCGAGATTTCAGAGAAGCAAAAGAAGAAATTAAACAGAGTTGCAAGTCAGCCTAGTTAGCTTAGTTGGTAGTGCGTCTGCCTTGTAAGCGCTAGGCCGCGGGTTCGATTCCCGCCCGGGGCGGATTTTATCCTGATGGGATAATGTTCGTTCTCGGAACGGCTGGCTTTCTCCTATCCTGCCTTTCTTCTCTCTTCGATTTCGGGACGATAAGACCATAGCAGTTACAGTTCCCTCTGTCAAACCTCTTAAAAAAAAAAAAAAAAGAAGAAGATCCATCTAACAAAGGTTCAGGAAATATTTCAGCTGCAATGAAAACTACTGGTAAAACTTCCTCTATATTGTCAGTTTATCAGTTTGTTTATCAGCCTTTCTTATTTTCATCAGTCTTTCTATTTCTTATTTGTATCATTGTTTGGTTATCCCAGGGTAGGTTTGAAGCAGACGGGCCTCAACAA
>NW_007387324.1:0-2117 GCF_000475195.1 Diaphorina citri
ATTTTCGTAAGCTATACTGATTAATGTAGGTACCTATTGAATTGGAATCACTGTCTTTTTATTGTAGGTATGTTGTATATGTAATCAATAGGTTTTACACTATTAACGTAGGTATCAGATGTTTACACTTTTGTTTGATTTGATAAGTTTAATAATGTAGTTACCTATCGGCACTAAGATTGTTTTCAGTTGATCCGAATTATTAAAAGTGTTCGTGTTCTGTCTACTCGGAAAAATAATTAAATTTTAGAATATTGAATATATTAATTACTGATTTAATTTAATGACTAATTTCAGTTACCTCGAGATAAGAAATCTCTACAAATAAAAGGAAGTTATGTACTGTCTTTTTATTGTAGGTATGTTGTATGTAATCAATAGGTTTTACACTATTAACGTAGGTATCAGATGTTTACACTTTTGTTTGATTTGATAAGTTTAATAATGTAGTTACCTATCGGCACTAAGATTGTTTTCAGTTGATCCGAATTATTAAAAGTGTTCGTGTTCTGTCTACTCGGAAAAATAATTAAATTTTAGAATATTGACTATATTAATTACTGATTTAATTTAATGACTAATTTCTATAAAATGATGAGTTTGTTTGTTTTTCGAAGATTGCTTTTCTTTGTTTTTTGTTTTTGTTGTTGTTTTTTTATTTCTTCTTTATGCTAAAGTTTATTTTGTTTGTTTTATTGTAACTTTATAGGTTATCTTTGCATTTATTTCTTCTTTATGCTAAAGTTTATTTTGTTTGTTTTATTGTAACTTTATAGGTTATCTTTGCATATTTCGATAAATTTGTAGGTTAAGAAGAAGAAGAAGAAGAAGAAGAAGAAGAAGAAGAAGAAGAAGAAGAAGAAGAGGGATTGTAACAACAACGGAGGTCTTATCGACCCAAAACCCAAAATCGGAGAAAGTTAGCCATTCCTGCTTTTTGACAGATAAGTGTAAACTGTAAAATTGTAATATACCTATGTAGGTAATTTATGTATATAAAAAAATAGTAGATCCATAAGTGTAAACTGTAAAATTGTAATATACCTATGTAGGTAATTTATGTATATAAAAAAATAGTAGATCTTGAAGGAAGAAGGGGAAAAACTAGAGAACCGATTCCAATTCTGCATAATTACTATAAAAAATTTTTGTCAATAAGAAAAGACAAATAAAATTAATTAAAATAAAATTCGCCAAGATAACCAGGCTATCTTTAATTATCAAAACTTGTGTTTAGTAGATCTTGAAGGAAGAAGGGGAAAAACTAGAGAACCGATTCCAATTCTGCATAATTACTATAAAAAAATTTTGTCAATAAGAAAAGACAAATAAAATTAATTAAAATAAAATTCGCCAAGATAACCAGGCTATCTTTAATTATCAAAACTTGTGTTGCAAAAAAAGTTCAGTGATTTATGCAGTGTTACACTACTAAAAACCATTTATCAGTGATGAAAAATTGGATTAAACCTCCCTGGATGTTTATAATCACAGTTCACAAAAAGGTAAGCCAATCACAGCCTATTGTGGCCTATTTTTTGTACTTGTGTAAGTTTTTTAGAAATATCTTTTAAATCTTAATTGAAATTCAAAGTATCGTGTTAATTTAACATTCTGTATCACTTATTTATTATATTGGCACAAAAATTCCACTTGAAAAACTACTTAAATATTTAATAAACTTTTAATTAAATCAGAGAAAATTTAATGCGTACTACCAATATGGCCGAAGAAGAAGAAGAAGAAGAAGAAGAAGAAGAAGAAGAAGAAGAAGAAGAAGAAGAAGAAGAAGAAGAAGAAGAAGAACAAGAAGAAGAAGAAGAAGAAGAAGAAGAAGAAGAAGAAGAAGAAGAAGAAGAAGAAGAAGAAGAAGAAGAAGAAGAAGTACTACTGAAAAGAAATAAGTTGGTGTTTAGGTACCTATCTAATGTACTCGTATACCTAAGTACGTAAGTACCCCATCTTAATAGTGTAATTCTTGCATTTCACATAATGACCTATAATATTATGATTATGATTATTATTATTATTATTATTATTATTATTATTATTATTATTATTATTATTATTATTACAGTGCAATAATATTTAACATGCAAATTTTTCACATTATTCTC
>NW_007387325.1:0-2117 GCF_000475195.1 Diaphorina citri
GTTACCACCTCATCAGTAGAGAAGGTGTTTGATAAATTGAAAAGTAATAAAGTGAGGATTAATGATTATAGAGGTAATTATTAATTATTATTTTCTATTCCACAAAAGAACCACTTTTTTCCATTTTTCATTTTCCTCAAAATTTGAAATTTGGCCCATGTTGCCAGCTGTCTCCTAGAGTTTGGCAACGTTGAGTTGAACAATCGATCAGTGATTAACCAATGAGAAGAGAGTATTTTTGTCCACAAAAGATTTCATTGGTTGATTTTAATCTGATTATTTGATCACGAAAAAAAATCAACCTCGTTTTCGTTTGTTTTTGTGCATTTGTGTCATCTTTTTGATAAGGAAAATCTTCAAGTGATAGAAGAAAAGTTGAACTTTACCTGTTAAACCTTTATAATCTAAATTAAAAGTTAGCAACGCATTACTTCACTCTATGTAAGTATATCTACTTGTCAAAACTGCAAACTGCTCCAAAAAACAAAGGAAGTACCTAATTATTATGTTGAAGAAATATGGTGAAAAATATAAAGATGGATTTCAGCAATAATTTCAAACTCTATTATGCTTTTTTAAAGGCTCTTGTCCTCCTTACTACCAACTGGTACAAGGTACCTATAAAATACAAGCAACCAGTACCTGGGCTACTGATTTCAGAACTCTGAGGCCGTGGTTATGAACAGGGCTGAGTTAGGCCATTCTGAGATGTTCTTGGCAAGTGGAAAATGATGTGGTAACTTAACACAGAGCAATGCTCCATGAAGCTGCACAACACTCTAATAAGTTACTCTTCTAACTCAGGAGGTGATCAGTCTCAACAGATGAATGATTATCAGGAGACCTTGCAACAAATTCGGGAAATGTGTCAGGTAATTTTTACCTTCGTGGCCGAGTGGTCAAGAGCACTGACTCTCGACCCGGAGGTGCTGGGTTCGAATCCCTTTTTCGTTCTTGGATAGGCATGGATGTAAAAGAATGGTCCTTGAAGTAATGGGAAAGCGGTACCGAGGTACAATCAAAAAACTTATTTAGTGGTTTTTTTTTTAATCCTTTTTCCTGGAAGGATAAACCGTCTGGGTTGTCACGTTCTGCTAGCTTTTTTTTGCACTTAGCCTCGAGAGGACAATAATTATTGGTAAGCTGGTTGAAATTCCACCGAAAAAGGTGAGGTGGGACCTAAAAACACTCCTTTAACTTTGGGTACCAAGACATCCAGACCCACTAAAAAAAAAAAAAAAAAAAAAAAAAAAAATAAACCTTCCACTTATGAAAATGGAGGGGAAATGAGTAAATTAAGTCCGAACTTCAAACCTATGGTCAAAATGTAGGAGAATCCTCCCCTCAACCCCCTACATTTCCCCTGACAATTGTCCTTACAAGACCGAGCACACGCCGAAAAAGCAAAAAAGCAAGTGCAGTAGAACCCCGATTTTATTAACTAATTGGGACCAAGGGTACTTCTTAAAATCGGGGTGTCAAATAAAAGTTCATAAAATTGGGGTTACGTTAGAAAACAGAGAAAACATGGCAAATTTTCGACAGTGTAAATGCTCATTTATTGATTTTTACTTTCCTTATCCTATAGGAAGGAAAGTAATGTAATCGGGTCAATTTTTTTTTTTTTTTTTTTTTTTTTTTTTACAAGAGTTTCCATTAGAGTATTTAAGATGACCAAGGAGTCTTTCCTATGTAACTTTTCACGAGAAATCAATCGGTGTACATGTAAGGGTTCTAGGAATGATGGTTCACGAAATATGCGCTTGTAACAAACCAATATCAAAAAAATTCGAAAGTTATATCCACTTTTTTTACACCAATAATTTACGACATACAGCCTGATTTCCTCGAATTTTCCATCAAAAATTTTGTCAAAAGAGAACGAATGTGCCATCAAATTCATAGGTAATAGTGGTACTGGCCTCATGAAGGTTGCAGAATTCCCCCCTCCCCTGAACAGCATGTAAAATCCAAATGTATTTGCTTTAGAAAGGTTTAGGTTTCTGGTTCATTCAACTAGGTATTAATCAAAGGTATCATCACATTTGTTTCAAGTCATTACGTACAGATGTTATGACATTTTCCAATGCCACTTCTAGTAGTTCTAGAAGGAGTAT
>NW_007387326.1:0-2117 GCF_000475195.1 Diaphorina citri
TGTTTATGAATTCCGACTGTCATGATTTGACGAAAAGCAATGTGGAAACATGAGGTTGAAGAGATCGTTTATACCTGAACTCCTAACACTGAACTCTGTATGAAGCTATGAGGTACGCTGCCAGAATGACTTTCAAGGTAGTTCGTACAGGTATAGCTCGTTATGTACTTTATAGTTCGTCTCTCACCCTTTTTTTTTATCAGATTGTTTGGTGGACGGTTCTCCCTTCTTACTTTCAAAATTGTTCCTTTTTTCGTCAAGTTTTGTTTATTTTTTCCTCCTGGATAGGCACTGTGTCTCAAACTTTTGTATATTTCTGTAAAGAACCCTCACAGTTCCTCAGTATAGTCGTAAAATCGTGGGGTTCATAGGTCTTTTTTTAATATGCTTACTGAAGATTACGGGAGATATTTGTAAGTCTGAATAATAATTGATTTTTCCTCTATGAGGATTCGCAGGTTCAAATGCTGATCTTTTTTAAAATAGTGATACATGAAGATTCCATGTTTTAGGTCTGAATAATAATTGATTTTTCCTCTATGAGGATTCGCAGGTTCAAATGCTGATCTTTTTTAAAATAGTGATACATGAAGATTCCATGATTTAAGTTGGTAGGTAATTAGGGTAAAATTGTGGTATGGAGTGGTCTTTGACGGATGCTACTTCGGAAATCTATTATAAATATTCTTAAGTGAATTACATAAACTAGTAATTTAAACTATCTGTATAAAGATAGGTACGTAGTTAGGTACCTAGCACTCAGCTATCCTGTTTGTTTATACTACCAAAATTGGACTGAAAAATGTGGTATGGAGTGGTCTTTGACGAATGCTACTTCGGAAATCTATTATAAATATTCTTAAGTGAATTACATAAACTAGTAATTTAAACTATCTGTATAAAGATAGGTACGTAGGTAGAAAATTGTGGTATGGAGTGGTCTTTGACGCATGCTACTTCCGAAATCTATTGTAAGTATTCTTAAGTGAATTACATAAACTAGTAATTCAAACTATCTGTATAAAGATAGGTACGTAGTTAGGTACCTAGCACTCAGCTATCCTGTTTGTTTATACTACCAAAATTGGACTGAAAAATAATTCCTTTTGTAGGTACCTATCGTATACCAACTTATTTGACAGAACCAATTTGGTTCCAAGTTTTCACGGTACGTAGTTAGGTACCTAGCACTCAGCTATCCTGTTTGTTTATACTATCAAAATTGGACTGAAAAATAATTCCTTTTGTAGGTACCTATCGTATACCAACTTATTTGACAGAACCAATTTGGTTCCAAGTTTTCACTAAACAATTTCGCATTTATAACTTTCTTTGTTACGCGATCGATCAGACACGACAGATTTTGTTTAATTCGGGTCTAAACTAACTATAAAGACTGTCCCATGATTTTTAATAAAAATCTCTAGTCATAACCACAATCCAAGTCTTTTTTATTTTGTCAAGTGAGTTTTTTAGGCATCATTTATTAGTTCTCACAAATCACCCACAACAGCTACCTGTTTTACTAAGGGAAATGTACTATTACTCCGATTTAAGAGTATCCTATCGGTCCAGAGCCCTGCTTAGTCCTACTGCTCCTCTAATCCTATTGAATTGGTTGAGAAAACATGACACATCCACTAATGTGAGAAATAATGCTTGTTGTATGGCACATTGCATACACACATCAGTTGTCGGGCGTTCATAAAAAAACAACTACCCGTTTTCCCTTAGGGAAATGTACTATTCCTCCGATTTAAGAGTATCCTATCGGTCCAGAGCCCTGCTTAGTCCTACTGCTCCTCTAATCCTTTTGAATTAGTTGAAAAAACATGACACAAAAAATGGCACATCCACTAATGTGAGAAATAATGTTTGTTGTATGGCACATTGCATACACACATCAGTTGTCGGGCGTTCATAAAAAATGTTACCGTTTAGATTTGAAAAAGAATACCTACATGGTAGAAACTAGAGAGTTATCTTGCTATAACCACTGTTTTCATCCAACCTAAGTAGGTAGGGACATATTTAGAAAAGTATTTCGAAAGAATTAAGGCGAATTTTTAGGGCCTCCGTATTTTTTGTCGAGCTTCTTCTCTCCCCCCCCCCCCCCC
>NW_007387327.1:0-2116 GCF_000475195.1 Diaphorina citri
TGTGCAAGCCAAGTACAAGTTGCAACCCCTCTCTTTAATACAAAATTTACATTATGCACGTGCTGGCGTGTCTAATGTAGTTGCAACTTTGATGTCTTTGAATGACGATATTTGCAGACTTTAACTTTGATGGACATTATGACTATCCTGTAATATGTTTCTTGAGATGGGAAAGAAGAGGCAATGTTCAACCCCGTTTTAGGGGATGGGTCAATAATTAATGTCAAAATACAAGAACAGGGCATCCACTCGGAAAATTTTGTTTAGCCAAAACCAGTTGGCCTCAAAGCGATCACTCTAAAGCTTATTGAGAAGCAGATATTTGCAGACTTTGACTTTGAATAGATTGATATTATGACTATCCTGTAGTATGTTTCTTGAGATGGGAGAGAAGAGGCAGTGTTCAACCCCGTTTTAGGGGATGGGTCAATAATTAATGTCAATATACAAGAACAGGGCATCCACTCGGAAAATTTTGTTTAGCCAAAACCAGTTGGCCTCAAAACGATCACTCTAAAGCTTATTGAGGCCAGCCTAGTTAGCTTAGTTGGTAGTGCGTCTGCCTTGTAAGCGCTAGGCCGCGGGTTCGATTCCCGCCCGGGGCGGATTTTAGAAAATAATACTCTCAAGTTGAACATTTCCTGGGCTGCTTCCAAATCTCAAATTAATTTCTATTTATTGTTACCTCTTTATTTTTTAATCAGAACCACTTTCTATAGTTCAAAGTTCTACACCCATTATGCGGATTGTATTTTGTTGCCTCTATAATAATTAGTAATTTTGTAATTACCCATGTACCTGCATAATATCTACGTACTATTTTGATTGAGCTTAATTAAAATTCCTACCCACGGATTTGTCTCCATTTTGTATATGCTTTAAGTATAGGTAGAGGGATTTTACAATGTGTAACATTTCACATGGTACCAGTATGGATAGGTACATAGTACATAGGTATAATTTAAGTATGTGAATGTGAAGGATAAGTGAAAAGGCCTAGTTTCATCAGGTACAATATTACAAAAATACAAATTATACAGTTACATCACCTACGACTTTACAGGTATCTATGAAGTTCATATGTAGGTATAATACAGGATCGTATTTACTAAATACTATTTAGGGGTGGAGAGCGAGCCCCCCACCCCCTCGAGCTTCATTTTTGCTCCTTTACTATGGGGCAGACTGCGAAAATTTGGAGCATACAACCCCCGGTACATCACTCTTTGAACCCTTGGCCCCTTCCCAGTAAAATCCTGGATACGGCCCTGATATAATATCAGATACATAATAATTATGTAAAATGAAGCTAGATACCCATATATTCCTACATTTATGCCTGAAGGCATGATGAGGAATTTTAATTACCTACGTTAAGTACCTATATGGATCTATGAATGTTGGTCAAATGTCATTTGTCAATAAATACCTACCTACACTGTGCTAAATTTTAAGTATTGACTTGGATTTGAACATCTAAATTCTAAATTAAGGAGCGCGCTGAGCGCCAAGTCAAGAAAGTTTGACCACTCTTCAAAGTCTACAGGAAAGGAATAAAAATAATCGAGGTAGGAAGGACCAAAAAGTTCCTACCTCGAGAGTAATTTTCTTGCCATGCACAAGGTCCCGGATTTGAATCCCACCATCGACAAAAATTTGCACTTGTTTTTTGATTGCAAATATTTCAACGGGTTACTTTCTGGTGTTATCGTGTTGACTTATCACCTAAATGGGAAGTATTGTGTTTCTTCTGGCCCATCTGATGAGGGACGTACTACTGGACGGGAATACCACCATTACCACCTCCCTACTAAGTACCTACTACTGGTATCCTCCCTGTTTAAAGTCCCACAGCCAGACCTCATATCACTCCACTGAGTGATGATTGTAAATCTAATTTCGAAAGTCCTTGCGTGCCTTATAAATAATCACGAACCAACCATCTTCTATATCCTATAACTAATCAGAGTAATCAACTAATCAGTAACCAATACTAATTCAGATAATTTTTACCTTTATTAATACACAGAAAACCAATATGTAGGTATCTATCAGGTTTTCTTATGTTTATTTACAATTTTACATCCAAGTTCAGATCCTACATTATTTTCACTTA
>NW_007387328.1:0-2116 GCF_000475195.1 Diaphorina citri
CCGCCTCCCTACCTCTGCCTCTGATGAAATCGTGTTTGTAGGTGAAAAAGCTGTGCTGAAAAGTTATGGGAAAACAAAATCATGTATGGGAGGGTGGGTAATTTAATATTGGGGGTTTTGTGTGATTGAAAATTCAACAGGGTGTAGCTACCTAACCTAGGTACATATGTACCTCGAAATTATTATTACTGAATTGTCATAATGTGAGTGTTCCCGACGAAAACATCATAAAAGAGACCTATTCCACGAATGATTCTACATTCCTCACTTTTTACCCTTGAGCTAAAAGGGCTTAGGCTGAAAAGGCTATATGTAACTTCTCTTTAGGTTTGTCAATAACACTGTGTAATTTTTACCTGAATGCACCCTGTATTTCAAATGAAATGGTGGGAAAAAGGGAAAATTTGCAATGAGAGAAGGGAGAGAGAGAGAGAAAGAGAGATGTCCAGACGATCAAATTATGACTTCATTGTTCTGAGTCCGAACACTGTTTGGAAAATTCAGAAGGGAGAGGGAGAGAGAGACAAAAGGAGGCGATTGGGGAGAGGAAGAGAGAGAGGAGGCATAGATAAAAACCCCATTGGAGAGACCCGAGTTATGTCCAAGTTGAAAAAAGAGGGAGAGAACAAGAAGGAAAAAGGAGGGGAGGAAGGAGGAGAGAAGAAATAGAAAGATGGAGAAAATAGAGAAGAGAGAGAGAGAGATGAAAATCAACAGGGGGGTAGTAGAGAGGCATTGAATAGGGGGGGGGAGAAAATTATAGAGGAGAGAGAAAGAGGAATGAAGAGCAGACGAGAGAAAGAGAGGAAAAAGCGAGAAAGAGTAGATGGGTCAAAAAATATGACACCTCTCTTTTTCCAATGTGATTTTAACCAGCTTCTCAATTGCCGTTGCGAGGCGGAATATATCCCACCATAATCAACCATTCCTTCATGGTTACAATCACCCATAAATATACCAACGGCACTGACTATCAGTGAATCCGTCAGAAATTCAGAACTACTATATCTATCTCTAGTATCTATCCAGCCCTGATGAGAACTTTACGAATATCTTATCTCGTGTACATGCAGATGTTGGGCTAGATTGCTTCAAATATAACATGTAAATTAGTCCCCGAGCTCTCAATCCTCTAGCTTTCCCCAAGTCTGCTTTATTTATTTCACTAAAAAAAAGCCCTTGTTTTATTTCCTTCTGAAAAAATGATCTTCATTCTCTCATCTTTCGTCTTGTCATTTCCTCCTCCTTTTTCTTAAGCCCTTGTTTTATTTCCTTCTGAAAAAATGATCTTCATTCTCTCATCTTTCGTCTTGTCATTTCCTCCTCCTTTTTCTTATTTCTTCTTCTCCTCTTCTTCTTCTTCTTCTTCTTCTTCTTCTTCTTCTTCTTCTTCTTCTTCTTCTTCTTCTTCTCCTTCTCCCCTTATTCTTCTCCTTCTCTTCTCATCTTGTCCAAATTCTCCGGGCAATTGTTTTGCTTTCATTTCTTCACACCCTCTTCTTCCTCCCTCCCTCCCTTGTGATGCCTTGTGTGCTTTTATTCCTATTTTTTCACTTTATTATTTTTATTTTATTTTCATGATTTTTTTTTTTTGAAGAAGAGGATGTAAAAGATGCTCTCCCAGTTTCCAAAACCAAAAGAAAATGAATAAGAAAAATACTGTGCTTACTCTGATGATTTGAAAAGGTAGCTGGGAAAATTTTACGAAAAGATGGGTATCTTAAAATCTTAACAGATACCTACTCTGGAGATACAAAGTACAAACCTACGAGTAGAACAGGAAGCTTTTGGCTTTTGCGCTAAAACTATGGACAATCCTAAAATGGGTTCAAAATCCTCATAAGCTATATAGGGGCTAATTTCTGGAACTTACTTGTGTTAACCCAGCATAAGCATATTTTAGAATCGGAAGTGTTTTGTACCGTTTCAAGTTTTTAGTCTGAAAATCTTTGCAGATTCTCGAGTAAACCTACGAGTAGAACAGAAAGCTTTTGGCTTTTGCGCTAAAACTATGGACTTATGGACAATCCTAAAATGGTTTGATTCCGAAAATTCTCATAAGCTGGGGGCTAATTTCTGGAACTTACTTGTGTTAAGTTTTTACCCACACTTAACT
>NW_007387329.1:0-2116 GCF_000475195.1 Diaphorina citri
TGAAGTAATAGGACCCTGAACCGAATTCACAGCTATTCCATTATGACTCCCACAAAAAATAAAGGGAGCATTTTGCGGGGTTTCCTTATGAAATGTTTTCACTCATAACATGCTTTCCGCCACTATCGCTGGTATAAAATATTGCAAAGAGATTTCAGTCGCTCAAAAAAAAGTACAATAAAGGCACTCACTCTGTGAACTCATTACCAAGTGACAGCTGTCAAAGGCAGTAAATCTCTTACATTACCCATAACAATATACCTACCCATGTATGTAGGAGTTATTGTAAGGGTGTATTGTGAACCAAAGGACTGGGTGTTCTTTGTCTCCCACTATTTACATAGTCTCAGTAGTGTAGGTATTTGCTAAGCCATTGGATTCATGGCCGAGGAGATATTAACCGAGTAAAAATAAGTCCATTTGTAATATATTTAAGTTCAAACAAAATAATATTCCTTTTTGTCGTGCACTATTCACGGGTCCCATACATGTGTGTACGATTGTAGAGATACTTCCGAAAATTGCAGGGTGAGGGCCAGGGGAGGGGGGGGGTTAAAAAGCTACTTGTCCCGTATTTTCTTCCAAAATCCCATTTTTTTACGTTTTAGGTCGCTTGTCCCGTTTTGGGCTGAAAATGATCTGGCAACCCTAGTACGATTGTAGAGATACTCTGTGCTGTAGAGATTGAAGAATAATTAAGTAGGGCCTCAAACCGCACTGAATCTGATGGTTCTTAAGTTTGGGAGAAAAGTTTCAGGACTTCCCAAGTTTCCTCTCTCCACTTTTCTGCAGAACGGATGAAAGGAAAAGTGCAAAATTAACATTAGATTTCTCTCCACACCTTCAGAGCGCCAGGTTGTTCTATTTTTGAACTCATCTTTTATTTTCTCTCTCAAAAGTACAAAATTAACATTAGATTTCTCTCCACACCTTCAGAGCGCCAGGTTGTTCTATTTTTGAACTCATCTTTTATTTTCTCTCTCTCTTTCTCGCTTTTTCTCTCTACATAATGAATATCAATCGACTGCACATTATTCGTCAGGGAACGGTTTAATAAAGGAAGAAAATATTTCAGTTGGAATCCAATGAAGCATCGAGCTGTCACTTTCCCCATGTTTTCATATCGTATAGCGTACCTATAGCATGTTCCAGAGCATGTCGACATAAATTGACTCTGGAGTTCAATGTTTCAATTTGTATTCAGCCAGTCTTGCAATAAATTACAAGTGCGTGCCAAGAGATTAATGTGACAACAAGCTTTTTGCGGTTTTTACAAGTGCTATTAGTTCTGAGATTTTGCGAGTTAAGTACACACAGTTTTTGATGAAGTGTTTTCCTATACTGCGACATGAACATTTTGATAAGGATTTTGTTCCTTCAGTTTGGTTTTGTAAACAGGCTGATATGTTTTCAGCATGAGTGAAGTTGTGAAAATGACAGTTGCTTGCTGTTGTTGCAAACAGGTAGATATTCTTTTAAATTCAACGATAAATAAAAATAAGTATACTTAGACAATGCTCGTGAAACACTGTGAAAATGACAGTTGCTTGCTGTTGTTGCAAACAGGTAGATATTCTTTTAAATTCAACGATAAAAAAAAAATAAGTATACTTAGACAATGCTCGTGAAACATCCTGTACTTCTTATTCAAAATGCTGGTACTTGTGCAGCATAAATTCTTGTTACCCTACAATATTATTATGTACCTATACTTGAAGTGTATGTATGTACTGAGATAGAGAAGGTCTAAAGAAAGAATTTCCTCAAAAAATAACAATAAAATAATAAAATTAGAAAAAAAAAACCTAAGCCCCAGAACATAGCATATAAAGAAAGAAAAACTAAAATTAGACATCAAGACAAGAAATTAATAATGAAAAAAAACCTAAGCCCCAGGACATAGCATATAGAGAAAGAAAAACTAAAATTAGACATCAAGACAAGAAATTAATAATGAAAAAAAAAGAAAAGGCAACTAATAATGTTATGAAAAATTAGTAAGCATAATTAATGAGAAAAGTAAACGTTTAAATCCCTCAACAATAGAAAAGGCAACTAATAATGTTATGAAAAATTAGTAAGCATAATTAATGAGAAAAGTAAACGTTTAAATCCC
>NW_007387330.1:0-2114 GCF_000475195.1 Diaphorina citri
TTCGGCGACAAGATACCCACCTACTCACATTACCCTCACCTAGCCCGGGTGGGGCAGGGAAAAATCAGCAGCATGCGATTGTCCACCGACAGTCATCCATCTGGATGTCAACTATGCGTACGCCCATTGTTTGCCTCTTTCAACGTGCTTGTGCCTCTGGATGATAAAAGAGAACCGTCCCACTAAAAGTTTGACCATAAGTCCAGTGCAGGGTGCAATAGTCCTACATACTGGACTCCGCACACAGGAATTTCGTCAGAAAAGACCCCCATTTCGATGTAATGTAAGTCCAGTGTACACCCTGGCACAAAATGTAAACACACAGAACAAGGTAAACAAAAGACCTCCTTCCCCAAAGTAGCGACTCCTTTCCTCCTCATAGTTACTTCTCTCCTCCCCCGAACGGAGCTACTTCTCTCTTCCTCTTACCTATACTGCTCCCCTGATTCCCTGAACGCAGTAACTTCTCTTCTCCACATAGGTAGTCCTCTTCCCTTTTCTCTTCTCCTCATAGGTACTTCTCTTCCCTCTTAAACTTATGATAAGACCCTCACACCGCCTCCCCCAACTTTGGCAAAAACTGTCCCCCCTTTTCCCCGATCTTGGGCATCAGTATGGGCACACTCTCCCCTGTGTATTTCTGCCGTATTGGACATTGAAGAAAGGCCAAAGCCAAACTAAGCCAGCCTAGTTAGCTTAGTTGGTAGTGCGTCTACCTTGTAAGCGCTAGGCCGCGGGTTCGATTCCCGCCCGGGGCGGATTTTAGCCAGATTTTATGGAGAGTAGGGGAAATGAATTGGAAGAAGGGGAGGGGAAATATTTCACAGAGCAGAAGGCAGGGATGATAATTAAAAGCAAGCTAAATCTTGATATTCACTATTATTCACACAGACGATGAGGTAGGAAGTGGAGGAAGCATTGTTGTGATTTTATTACTTCCCCCCTCCCCTTCTTCTCCTCACCCTCTTTTGCTCCCCCTCCTAAAAATATCTTAAGTGTGGTAGATAGAAGGAACATTGCGTCAGTGCTGGAGAGAAAAAAGAGGCTCTTTCTTATTTTGAAGAGGTTTGACAGAGGGAACTCAAACTGCTAAGGTCTTACCGTCCCGAAATCGAAGAGATAAGGAATAGGTAGAGGATATAGGAGAAAGCCAGCCGTTCCGAGAACGAACCTTATCTGTTAAGCATTTTAATCGATAACGTTTCTGGGTTTTTTTCTATCGTGTCCTCCTTTTTCTTCGATTTCGTGGGACGATAAAATGTCACATTTCTCTCTATCAAACCTCTTCAAGAAAATATCCTTTCTTCTTCTACTTCTCCTCCTCCTTTCCTCCTCTTTCTGTTCCTTTTTTTCATCTCCTCCTTGTCTTCCTCTCCTTTGTCTTCTTCTTCTTCTTCTCCTCATACAAAATTTAGTTCAACTTGAGCATTTCCTCACAAACATAAATTCCCCCAACCTTTCAAATTACTGAATATCCCCCACTGGTGTTATTACGGTTTCATATATCACCCCTCACTAATCCCGCTCTGACTGTTCACAATGTTGGTGTCATCTTCAGATCTCAACGCCAATGGGAGATAAATAAGAAATTGTCCAATGAAAAGATCCTCAGCTTTTATGTAAATTCAATTGGTTATTTATTTTTATGGAGGGAGAAAATTTTACCTACTTGGTGTTTTTCCTCAATATTTGACATTGGTGGATGTGAAACATTTCCCAACGATTGTTAATTAGGTACGGCTATTTTCTGAAAGCACTACTTACTATAGGCAGAAAATTAAGCTTAGGCAAAGGATACACCTACCTAATGGCACAGAAACCAAAGAATATAGCACAGTGGTTCTCAAACTGTGCTCCGCGGAGCACTGGTGCTCCGCGAAGAGCTTCCAGGTACTCCGCATGGTTTCATTTTTCTTACCGCATTTAAAAAAAATCGCAGGAATATGTTTAGTCAAATGGGAAGTATTGGAACAAGCCGTACGGACCGTACGCTAATGAACATTTCCGAATCGTTCCGAATTATTTTTAAAAATTCCTAACACTTTGAGTGCCACGTCGCACGTATGAGTGCGACAGTGATCCTAATTTTTTTTACATGCCGCACTTATAAGTGA
>NW_007387331.1:0-2114 GCF_000475195.1 Diaphorina citri
TCTTCTTCTTCTTTCTTTCATTCCTCCTTTCTTCTTTTCTTTTCAGCAAGCATAAATGATATAAAAATACTACCAATGTATCATTCCCATACTCATATTACAGGGTGGCGCAGAAGTAACCTGATAAAGTTTTTCTGGTATATTTTTATAATTCTTCTCGTTTTTACAACTTTTATTTCATGAAATGATTCTAGAGGGTTGGGGATTTTTTTCCATACTAGGTAGGTACCTACTCATGATAAATAAGGTTGTGAAAATGCTGTCCATTTTCAGTGTCGCAGTGTCGCACATTCGGGCTTTTTCGCACATTTGGGCTCAAAATGCTTGATTCTAAGCTTGAACTTCTCGAACGTTGTTCTTCAGCTCTTGGGGAGTCTTAGGTTTGTTGACATACACTCTTTCTTTGAGGTAAGCCCAGAAAAAAGTCTGGGCGGACATTTCGGGACAGTTTGCAGGCTACGGAAATTCGCTATTTTGAGAAATTATCCAATTTTCAACCATTTCTAATTGACTGTCAATTTTGGAAATAAAATTTTACGAATTTAGATCTTTGTAGCGTATTAAAATTTTCCACGATAAATTCCCCAAGGGTTCTTTACAATAACCTGAAGACAGAAGAAAAAAAATATTAATCACAAAGAAAGTTATTTAATTTTAACTTTATCAGGTTACTTCTGCGCCACCCTGTAGGTACTCAAATACTCATACCTATTAATATACAGACCTATAATACCGACCTACCTCAGATCAGTTTATCAGGTCAGTTAAGAATGTGGGTGGTATTCTCAAAAAGACATAAATAGGGGCGATGAAAAGAACCCGATGAAAGAACATTGTATCAAAAGAGAACAAGTTAATAATAAAGGAAAGAACGTTCAAATGTAGATAATATAAGAAACCAATATGTGGACATTTCAATAATTCATTTTTAGTCCGTCCTTCCTTCCTTTATTATTACAATAGTAATAAAAAGGTATAAGGGACGGACTATTGTATTCGCTTCGGTGTCGTCTGTCACTCTGTATCAGCTAAAGATCTACTGTGTGGTAAGCAGTTTTACAATGTCTCCTACATTCATTTGGTTTGGTACAAAACTTTCTTTCATTCGTTTCGGGTCGACACAAACTCTTATTTTTGACCATGTTTGCCAACTTTATGTGCTTGTACGTATTACATTTCCTGCTGGACATATCGTATTATGACGTCACAGTGGCCAAAGTATATGATTAATAAGTAAAAGTAAATAGGTACTGAGGTCGTATTATGACGTCACGGTGGCCAAAGGATTTGATTAATAAGTAAAAGTAAATATTTGCCAACTTTATGTACTCGTACCTATTACATTTCCTGCTGGACATGGTGTAATATGACGTCACGGTGGCCAAAGTATTTGATTAATAAGTAAAAGTAAATAGGTACTGAGAGGTGCTGAGGGTCTTTGAGGTCATAGGCCAGAGAGAGGTCAGGTAGAAAAGTAAAAGTCAGGACGCGTGATAAATGAGTACCTGTCGAAGTTGATCAAACAATGATTATTTAGATAAGTTAATATGAAATAAGCTAACTGAGGTTGCAAGGGGGGAAGTGCGCCTGCCTTGTAAGCGTTAGATCGCGGCTTCGATTCTCGTCCGATGCGAACTACCTATATCCTAAACAGAAAAGGTTCATCCTCGGCACGACTAGGTTTTTACTTTCCTTATCCTATAGGAAGGAAAGTCAATTTTCGGGTCAAATTTTCGATGGTCAGTTTTTAGTGTCAAAACATGTTTTGAGGTCCCTAGAGCCTAAATCCAAAGTTTCAATTTTTAGTGCCAAAACACGTTTTGAGGTCCCTAGAGCCTAAATCCAAAGTTTCAGCCATTGGTCCGTGTGTGTGTCTGTCTGTAAACAAAATATCTCGAGAACGGTAAGAGCTAGAGACTTGAAATTGTATGCAGCTGTAAAATATGACAAGGATGCGACACGAAACTTTTGGTTAAGGTCGGTGCAACGGTTGGCGGCATTTTACCGCTTTTTGGTTGTTTTCGGTGTAATTTAATAATATCTCGGGAATGGTATGAGCTAGAGACTTGAAATTTGGTATGTAGTTCACAAATGTGACAAGGATGTAGCACAAA
>NW_007387332.1:0-2114 GCF_000475195.1 Diaphorina citri
AACAAGGTTTCGGATGTTGTTTATCGCGCTTCGGAAATGAAATTCACGTCATGCGCTCTGGTGTCCATGGCCAAGTTTCAATTGAGATTGAGAGTAGAAAAGCATGTAATGTAGGGGCGTAGAGGGTATCCCATTGAAATTATGCATATTTATGTAAATTATATGTACGTAATAGTTGCGTATAACAAGAGGAAAGATGAAGTCTGATGGAAATTGCAATAAAACAGATGTTTTGTTGTAGTAGGACTAGGTACAGTTACCTGCATGTGGGGAATACCTAGTCTGGTAACATTATGTGGTAACAATGTACCTAAACAGGATCGTACGTCCTAATGAACGGTCCAAGACAGCCAAGTGGTAGGAAGAGGGAAGTGGAACATTTTCCTACCATTCCCACCTGAAAACTAGTTAGTTTTGAAGGTATGTAGCGTGTCTGCCTTTGTAAGTGGTAGGTCACGGGTTCGATTTCCACTTGAAGCGAGCAATGTCCTAAAGTCCTGTTTTCTCCTACTGATAAGTAGTGACACTTTTGTGAATCCATTTCACTACGTTTATCATTTCGAGCTGGGTCAAAACAACTGCTTTTATTTGTTTAGTAAACAAAAAACAAAGGTAGCGTGTCTGCCTTTGTAAGTGGTAGGTCACGGGTTCGATTTCCACTTGGAGCGAGCAATGTCATAAAGTCCTGTTTTCTCCTACTGATAAGTAGTGACACTTTTGTGAATCCATTTCACTGCCTACGTTTATCATTTCGAGCTGGGTCAAAACAATTGCTTTTATTTTGTTTAGTAAACAAAAAAACAAAGGCTGTCCAAACAAACAATACCTTCCTAAAGGTACCTACCTAGGTATTAAGTACCTATAGACGAATTTTTTTTCTAAAGGTCAAAGGTAGGTAGGTATCTCCAATAAGGAAATTAGGTACCTAATACCTATTTTGTTGGTGGGTAGGTATATTACCTACCTAATATAAATTTACGTAAATGCATGTAGGTATTTAATGTATTTATACTTATACTTAGGTATATTATACAAAAATATAATTATTAAATTTTCTAGGAAAATAATTTTTTACACTCCTTTTAGGTTGTAGGTAAATGCTGAATATTTTTTTGCAACAGGCCCCTTATCAGCCATCACCGATGCGTGATCGTGTGAACGGCTCTTAAGCACGTGCTTTGACTTGAGATGGCGGGAATTTTTAAAAAAGTCAAAAAATTCAAATTCAAAATGTTGGTCTGGTAAAGTACTAAAGTGTTGATAAAATTGATAAGAATATAAGAAATAAGAAGATTTAAATGATATTTTGGGTCTAATCCGTCTATTTTCGAATGAACATAGGCCAGAAGTCTGTGCTGTTTCATCAAAAACATAAACCAAGGAAGGTAAGATTTTGCCCTCCCAGTCTGCTTCTTCTTTTTCTTCGCCCTTTTCCCGTGTACAGACGGGGTCAGCGTTTTTCGTCAGCTCTATCTAGGGTGATTGCTTTGGGCTAACATTTGGTTTTGGGTACAAATTTTACAGGGGGATGCCCTTCGCACTCAACCTTTGCTATTCCTTTACTTAGCAAGGGAAATTCAGGCTGGTATACTCCGTGTTTAAAGTCCCCCAGTCACACTAAGCTGCTCTACTTACTCCTTCTCGAGTTTTTGCCAATAAGGGAAAAATATACGGGAAAATCGATTTTAAACAACAAAAAAATATTTATTTTTCTTTTTCCAAACCTATATTTTCATCTATTTTCCAAGCCTAGCTTAGCCCTGTGTATAAACAGCAGCTAAATTCCACTAAACCTCTCTTCTAATAAAGTCCTCCTTCCACAGTACGCCAAGATCATTCACAAGCAAAACAAAATGCTCGTCCGAGAGACAACCTTCCTTCCCGCCCTCTCTGTACAGAGTGATAACAAAATATTCATGGACCAATCCACGAGTGAAGAAGAAGGGGAAGAAGAGGTGGATGAAGGAGGAGGAGGAGGAATAGGAGGAGAAAGCAGAAGTACGATGAAACAGTGGGTGAGAATATTGGAGAGGATAAAGCGGAGGAGGAGGAATAGGAGGAGAAAGCAGAAGTACGATGAAACAGTGGGTGAGAATATTGGAGAGGATAAAGAG
>NW_007387333.1:0-2114 GCF_000475195.1 Diaphorina citri
TTCCATTTGTTTTTCTACACCACTCGAATAATTTTAGCTTCCCCATGCAGTCCAACCTTCCCCAACCAGCCCAACCTTGTTCTCTTTTGCAAAGGTTGTTTTGGCTTGGCTTTTTTTAAAGCGTTTTTTTTTCTTCCCCTCTCTCTCTCTTTCTCTCTCTCTTCTGTGGGAAAATGTGTTTTCGCGTGTTGAAAAGCTCTTCTCTTAATTCCATTTTGTATACGAGAATTGGGGAGGAGAAGGAGAAGAGAGGGAAGAAGAAGAAGAAGAAAAGGAGGAGCAGAAGAAGAAAAGGAGAAGGAGGAGCAGAAGAAGAAAAGGAGGAGGAGGAAAAGAAGAAGGAGCTCTGATCTTGAAATTTGTCGCGACGACCTATGAACTCAAAGCGAGAAAGTTTTAGATAACAGTTCAGTCGATAATTTAAGACCGGTTTTAGCGTCACCTGTGTTGAGCTACGCCGAGAAAGGCCAATAAATGGATGGGTGGAGAACATTATGTTGGGAATAATAAAGGGAGAACGGGCTCTAGTCTTGATTTTTAATCATTACATGAAAGTAACATCAAAAAATCAAATAAAGAATAATAATAAACTGAATATTAAACAAATTAGATAGGTACATAGGTACTGATTTTCTCTAATCACTACGGGCTAAAAAATTCCCGGAGGGACGGACCCTGCTTGTTAAAAATTTCAGAAAAACAGATCCCAATTGATGCAATGTTAATAATTGGTGTTTAGTATTACTGTATACATAACTGCTAAGGCTTTCAGTGGCGGGGGTATTACTCTCCACTTGCTTCCTCCCATTAAATTCCCTTAGCCCAAGTGGGACCGGGAAGGACCATTTGATCATCCAGATGGTCACCCATCCGCTTACCAACCAAACGCAACGTTATTTAACAAATTAACAGTGATCCATTGAGAACTGGTGCAGTCAACTGTCATGTCAACATACTACGGTGGAGATGGCCGTCCTAATTCTTGTAAGGGCAAAGGTATAATTCGATTTTGAAATTACTTTTGCTTTGGATATTTCTGTTTCCGCTCTATTCTATCGTATTTAATTCCCACTCTATTTCTAATCTATTTCATTTATATTCTATTTCAGGTACGGTTCTAAGAACGAGGACTTCCAATGGGACAGTGGAGGACCCGGACAGGGCTATCCCAGTCAGACCTATTATTCTTCCTACCCCAGTAGAACGGCTTCCAAGTCTTTCGAAGATGAAGATGACGAAGTGAGTACTATTCCAAACTAAATTTCTTGGGACCGGAAACTCATGTTTTTGCCTGTCACCCAAGAATACAGAACAATACGAAAGTGATATTTAGTAATATGCAACTATCTGTCAGTCCTAAGGCCAGGCATTTACGTTCTGTCAGTTTTGCATGAGTGGTCAAGGGGTAAGCTTTAAGGCCGGTATTACTAAATATCCCGCCTGTATTCCTTTGAGACGCCCACCTTTTATGGGTCACGAGCTACTCAGTTGACTAGGAGATCCTTGGCGAGCTACGTTTAGTCTGGGAACTAAAAATTTATGACGTACCTACCTACCGACGTAAATTTTTGGTTCCCATAAGAGTTGCTCTCAACTTGTGCGACTGTCTGCGAGCTACCAGTAGGTCACGATCGACAGGTCGGCGAACAAAGAATGTACCAGCTTCCGCTTGTAAAGGCACAGATGACGAGATTTTACATTATGATACCTTCATGAACGTCCCAAGAAATAGTAGTAGGTAACCTAATAGCTAATAGTAGGTAACCTAAAACGGAACCATCATCTACACAAGTAAAGTCCACAAAAGTTCTCTAATTCCCACGAGATTCATCAAATTTTCTAATAATTCCTATCCCTTCCGTCAGGTTTACTACTCGACTCAACAAAGCTACGAGGATGAAAACTACCAGCCCACCTCCATAATCCCAAGTGAGGCATTACCTATGCTTTAATCAACTATCTACCTATAATTATGATGATGATTTTATTGAACGAATGTAGGTACCTATTGAGTTGCACCTTCCAATTTCAACTTGACGATTTTAGGGCGGTTTGTTTATTTGTTAAACCATGATTTCTTGAAAAGGCAGTCCAATTTTAATGAGATTTGCCAC
>NW_007387334.1:0-2113 GCF_000475195.1 Diaphorina citri
ACACTCTAATGAACTCTTGATGATGGAAAGCATATTCATCGCAGCGGAACCACAATAATTTGACACACTTTTTATTCTATCGGTTCAAAATCACCCCTACGCGCTATAATAATATCCTCATCCTTTCCAAATTATAATTTCTAACCCTTGTGTTGAAAATCTCGGGACAATATCCGTGTTTTTGTCTCTAACTCCGGATTGCCGGATATATCCTTAATTTTCAGTTTAAACACTTTAACTCGATAATAAGATTCCCTTTATCTTCTCTTCTACCTTCTTGTTGGTTTTGTATCGTAATTATGTACAAAGTGGTGTCGTTAATCTTGTGAACTAAATTGCATTGTTCGTCAAAAGAAGCCTTTCTTTTGTGTAACCACGGAAATATCGCACTGTTGATTTTGTCTTCATCGTGTTTTGCTTGAAGAGTTTTCTCTGGATTTTACCATTTACTTTGTATCAAATAATTTAAGTTCCCTACTGTACCAGGTCCTGCATACTTATGTAAGTAGGCATTATAAGACCAGTAGCAATAGATAAAACATGTACCCACCAAAAGCTTCTACACCTTGCGCATCAAAACCCATCATCAGGGTCAATTGGTTCCGGACTTTACTTAATCAGAAAAGTACATTCAGGATTCGGCGACAATGAAAGCAAACATTGTGCTCGCCTATTTCATGTGAACAGGAACAAGTGCAAATTTTGCTTCCTCAGCAGCATCGTTTGGTAAGTAAGGCTGAAAACAGAGTGGAGCGGATAGCATAGAGCCTTCAATTGGTTCCGGACTTTACTTAATCAGAAAAGTACATTCAGGATTCGGCGACAATGAAAGCAAACAGTGTGCTCGCCTATTTCATGAGAACAGGAACAAGTGCAAATTTTGCTTCCTCAGCAGCATCGTTTGGTAAGTAAGGCTGAAAACAGAGTGGAGCGGATAGCATAGAGCCTTAAGGAGCGTTTCCACTCACTCGGCCTGATCTGTTTTCATATGATGTGCTCTCAGCTCTATGCGGTTTGAATTCGTCGCTTCCCTTTGAAAGCTCAATGCTCTATGCTTTCCGCTCGTCTGTTTTTAGACCAAGAAATTCTTTGCCCCATGGAGTTACGCTCCATGGGTTGCGGTACTTGTGATGGTGATATTGTGGGACATGAGTTTTCTTGCCTTTGATCTCAAGTTATCTTAAAAACACCACCTTAAATTTGGACGGTATGAAAATTTAAGTAGCTCGGTTCAAATATTATTTAATTAATTTGGATAAAGGTCAAACTGATTGAGCATTGCGCGAGATTCTACAAAAACTTGTCAACTTTTTCTCCCTGTCGGTCACATGGGTAGTTTTACAGCTGCTTCTCCTAATGTTTAGCCATCAAGTATTATTATTTGCTGACTTTTAATACTTTTTAAATAAAATTTCTCGAAAAAATGTTTAAGAACAAACAATAACACTCTAATGAACTCTTGATGATGGAAAGCATATTCATCGCAGCGGAACCACAATAATTTGACACACTTTTTATTCTCTCGGTTCAAAATCACCCCTACGCGCTATAATAATATCCTCATCCTTTCCAAATTATAATTCTAACCCTTGTGTTGAAAATCTCGGGACAATATCCGTGTTTTTGTCTCTAACTCCGGATTGCCGGATATATCCTTAATTTTCAGTTTAAACACTTTAACTCGATAATAAGATATCCTTTATCTTCTCTTCTACCTTCTTGTTGGTTTTGTATCGTAATTATGTACAAAGTGTTGTCGTTAATCTTGTAAACTAAATTGCATTGTTCGTCAAAAACGGCTTCTTTTGTGAAACCACGGAAATACCGCACTGTTGATTTTGTCTTCATCGTGTTTTGCTTGAAGAGTTTTCTCTGGTTTTTACCATTTTCTTTGTATCAAATATAATTTAGGTTCCCTACTGTACCAGGTCCTGCATACTTATGTAAGTAGGCATTATAAGACCAGTAGCAATAGATAAAACATGTACCCACCAAAAGCTACACCTTCGTCTAGATGTGAAAGTATTACCGCTAGATAATTTACAAATATAATTTAAAAATAAATAATAATAACAGAGTAAACAAGAAACACAAACACCTATCACTTCATTAC
>NW_007387335.1:0-2113 GCF_000475195.1 Diaphorina citri
TATATAAAAAAAAAAAAAAAAAAAAAAAAAATAGAGCAATGAGTAAAACTCTCAGAGAAATCTCTTGTTAACTCTCCAAACTCGAATAAAAAAGATTGGTGAAACTGACGGATAGCCTTTCTCTCTTGATTTTTTTTCCTTTGTGTGCAATATACTTTGTGATAGTAAAAGTAAAACGTTTAATTCTATCTAATTTCCCTGACGAAGCGTACCCTTATAAATGCCCACTAAAGAACAAATGCATAATAGGTATGGGTACATATTGAGGGATCCACCAAATTATTTTATAAAGGCATCTTTATCTTGGCTCATCCTGTTACCTTTATTTGTTCAAATTGAACTTATCTTACTAAGGGACTAAGTGAAAGAGCCTCCGCAACTTATGTTACTAAGGGAAAGAGCCCCCGCAATTAGTACAAATACAAAAATATTTACCTCTTAGACACCAATGGCACATTGGCTAAAGATATTTCGGGGGAGGGGGATAAAATATCACTTTTTTTAAGAGGCACTAGGCAGGAACCTGCCCAATAAGGAAGAGTAAAAGTTATTTTCATATTTAGATCATTTGTTTTGATTTTCGGAAACTTAATGTCTGAGTGAGCTTTAGTAATATCTAATAATAATAATTTTAAAAAGGCAACAAAAAACGTCCGGTTGCATATTTGTCCTAACTCGCTTTTAGCTTTAAAAAAGGGTCACTTGAGATAATTCTATACCCGTCTATAGTATAAGAAAAAGAGGATTTCCTATCCAGTCTGATCTGTTTCCCCTGGTTTCATTCGCATACCTTAAATTTTATACATGTAGATAGGTACTTGGAATTTTATACGCTCACATTTCCCTATGATTAACTCGATTCTCACGCCATAGCCTACAGTTACTAGCAAGTTCAAGATTTGTACAGTCTGTCCCATTTGACTTGAGTCATGGGATCTGAGAAGCTCAAAAAGGATTAGACGACAGACTTCCCAAATATTAGAATGTTCAATCCAGTTGTGCTAAAGGGAAAAGCCAAGTGTCCCCTATAATTTTTCCCTCTCTCTCTGATACACCTGACTCATGGAGCTGCAACAGATACTCTGATCAAAAGTTCTCATAATCTTGAAACAAAGGTATTAAAGAGATCGATAAGTGGATAGAAGTAAAGTTTGGAAATGTACAAGTTTGTGGATTTAGGCAAAGGTATGAACAGGTATGTGTTAGAGGCTTGATGAATTGAAAGTTGTTTTGTATTTGTTATTTACCTGTTAGGTACTCTTTGGTTTTAATATCGAGTCCTACCAATCGATCCTGATTGCGATGCATTTATTTTCTTAAAGGGAGGAAAAAGCTCAATATTCTATTCTACAGTAGGTATCTGCCCTTTTTCAAAGCTACATCGCTAAATGTACAAAAGATTAGTGCCTAAGGAACCTAAGCCTTTATCAACAAAAGATAAACTAGGTCTTTGAAGTTTCAACATAACGCCTACCTACTCGTAAGGTTTTATATTTCCAATAAATTTCATTCTTTCGATCTTTAAAATTGCCAAGTATAGATATCTAAACCTCCTCTGTTTTGGTTGGAAATTTCCTATTATACCTTCACGAATTCCTCGCTAAAGCGTGGATAAATTTATTTCAACATTATCAAAAGTATTTAGAGAGGGAAGAAGATTTCACTTTAGAGGCTTGATGAATTGAAAGTTGTTTTGTATTTGTTATTTACCTGTTAGGTACTCTTTGGTCTTAATATCGAGTCCTACCAATCGAAATTTCAAGGCTTTAATGATAGGATTCTCACATACTAAGCTCTTCCACCCAACAGAAAATTTCCATTTTTCTCATTGGAGTAAAAATAAGACACAAATTAAAAATGGGCACAAATGGAAAAATACTTTGTTATTAATCTTTATTGAAACAAATATAAATTAAACAATTCTCCAATAATGAGGAAAGTAAAGAATACATACGAGGGTAGTTTGATAAGTTCGTGGACTCGGATACTTCTTCTTGCTATGAAGCCCAAATCTAGGTGCCACTGCAAAGTATGTGTATGTCTTGTTTTAGGAAGGTACACCAAGTTTCATTACGTTCCTATTATTAGCCTTTGATTCACAGCTATCGATTGA
>NW_007387336.1:0-2112 GCF_000475195.1 Diaphorina citri
AATGGGACGAGAAGAGGTAGGTTAGGTGGAGCTAAGAGCGAGAGGTAATTTGGGAGAGAAGTTCAATGGTTTTTGGAAAGGCAAAAGAGCAAGGCCCTGTGATTTTTTTTTTTTTTTTCATATTAATTATTAAACTAATTCGATTTTCCTAAAAAGTTAATTTTGGAGCCAACTGGCATATTATATTCTTTTTTTCTCCTCTATTTGGAGACATACCTGTGGAGTCTATTTGGATACCTACTCATTTGGAATTAATAATAAAAAGATAAGTAGCATTGTCAGTTATTTGTTTAAATAATCGCCTTTTTATTTCCGGGCCTTGGCCCGGGTTTCCATTTTTGTAACCCTAGCGTCACAACCCACGTAGAAATGAGAAAATTGCAAGGAGGTACTTTTTAACGTGGTAAAAAAAAGCTCTCACAGCTTTACAACAAATAAAATTAAAAGGAGATTTAATAAAATAAAGAGAAGAAAAACAAGAAAAAGAAGAAGATGAAGAAGAAAACAGTAAGGTATTATAGGTACTGTTTTATCTAGGTACTTCAGTTCATTTTCGACCGCTGGCTATTTTCTGAAGAAGAGAGAGAGAGAGACAGAGAGAGAGAGAGAGAGAGAGAGAGAGAGAGAGAGAGAGAGAGAGAGAGAAAAAGCAACAAGTTATAGGTACCGATAAAAGAGAGAAAAAGCGGTGAGTGTTCTATTTGATGTTATACCTACCCAGGTATAGTGTATACCCTGGAGTAAAGCGTATTATGTACCTCCCATATAGGTATATCCCCCTCTCTCTCCCCCTCCCCTTTGTAGGTACTCTTCTATCTCACTCCCTCCCATGTAATCCTCCCTAGCTATTTTATCAGTAGGAAAGAGATAATCACAAAACCCAGAGGACACGAAATAGGGAGAAATGGAGAGAGAGGGTGATAATAGAAGGAGAGAGAGAGAGAGAAAGAGAGAGAGAGAGAGGGAGAGAGAGAGAGACGGAAGGTCATTTCTGGGACGGAATACCTACCTAGTTTTCGGAGTTTTTCCCCCAAGAGGTTTGACAGAGGGAACTGTACCTGTTAAGGTCTTATCGCCCTGAAATCGAAAAGAGAAGGAAGACAGGATAGGAGAAAGCCAGCCGTTCCGAGAACGAACCTTATCTGGGTAAAATCCGCCCCGAGTGGGAATCGATTCGGGGACCTAGCGCTTACAAAGACAGACGCGCTACCAACCAAGCACGAACTATAGGCTGGCTTTCACCAGTGTTCAATTCCAACCCTGGTGTTCTAACTACAGTAGAACCTCGATTATATCAACCAATTGGGACCGAGGGTACCTAGTTGATATATTCGAGGTTCTGTATAAAAGTTGATATAATCGAAATTCCGTATAAAACAATGAAAAGAGGGCCAAATTTAGTGGTACAAAATAACAAAACGGGGAAGAAATAGGTAGGTACACTTTTATTTTTAAATTAAATGAAACAAACAAAGAACACATCTTCGATATTGTTTTCTTCGTCATTGGTCTCATTATATGAACACTTTCAATGATCTAATGATCTCTTCCCCTGATAAAGTAGGATTTCCTTGAAAGATAGGAAAAAACCCTAATTTTTGGAGTTGATACATACATATAATAGAAAGTTGATATAATGGAGGTTGATATAATCGAGGTTCTACTGTATATCCCCACCTTTGGTTCTACCTCTCGTATCTCTTCCCTCCCCCCCCCTACCCTATTTCCCCCTCCCTCTATTCTCCTCTTCAGTGTACCTATATTTGCCAGCCTAGTTAGCTTGGAGGGTAGCGCGTCTGCCTTGTAAGCGCTAGGCCGCGGGTTGGACTATTATTGAGTAGCTCGGCTAGAGCAGCGTTCGATCACTCCAAGGTTCCACAATATTCCAAGGTATAATATCCGACTAGCCCACAACACAACTACATACAGGGTGTTCAACCTAAAAGTGCCCCATAGGAAACTAACCCGTAAATGGTTCACAAAAGAATGCTTGGTGGACCCGAAAAGCGCATTGGGGACTTTTATGGGGCAAACAATGGAGCAGTTGCAAATGGGTAAAAATTGTAAATAAATGGTCGATTCCTATGTAAAAAGTTGGGAAAAATTCAAATC
>NW_007387337.1:0-2112 GCF_000475195.1 Diaphorina citri
GCACGCTTGCGGAGGAGCAGAAAGAAATGCGCAGAAACGTATGCGCACAAACACATTAATGTGTTGCCTGCGAGGGAGTTTTGCTCGAGACATTTGATGTGACGTCATCGTGTACGGGAGCGTATGCCGTAACGTCAAAGTTCACGATTTACCGGTATTTTTTAAATCGATTTATCTCGGGATCTAGAAGTCGTCGAAGAAAAAGAAAAAATCCGTTGGTCCTCATTTTCCCTGCTCTATGACTTTGAAACATCACCCAAGTAAGCGCAACTGTTCTATTACCTATAGAAGTGCCTGGAGAAATACTTACCCTCTAAGTAGGTGTGCTTCTGTTGCTTCAGAGTAAAGTTCTTACCTATACTTACCTACCTATTAAGTACCCTACCTAGATTTAGTTAGTTAGAAAAAAGAATTACGTACCCCCTGTTTATGCTACCTTTTATACATAGATTCAGTTAGCCAGAGGTCCCTAGAGAACTACCTTGGTACTCTCCCTATTTGAGTAACTTCAGTAATAAGAACGAAAACCACAAAGGCAACTTGGTTACTTATTTTTAAATTGTGACTTTGGCAATCAGACTTCTATGGATTCTAAGCTTGGGAAGGTTGAATCTTGGTGTTCCTTCAAGCAAACCTAGGTCGACATTTTGTCCTTTGATTAGTTGCTCTGATAGGAGTGATGTATGAATGTATGATTGATATCATAATTAGTTTGGTGCTTGGCATGCTTATTAGTGCTTGTATGTTGTATAATGCTACTAATGTAGACTGTGTACAGGTAGGTATATCTACAGGGTGAACCAGAAAAACACTAACAACGGCTCAGGGCAGGTAGATCTCATAATTTCCAACAAGGTTCTGTGGGTCATTTTCCCAACTTCGGGTTCGTTTCCGAGAAACGTCCAAAAAAAATGGAAATGATGAGATCTACCTAACTTGAGCCGTTGTCAGTGTTTTTCTGGCGCACCCTGTACATATTATGGTACTTTTATGGATAAACAAGAATCTAGTTATCCTTACTGTTTTAGAATGATATCCTTTTGTGTACGTATCAAGGTAGTCATACCTACAGGATGTTTTAGGTTCAATTTTCTCCCTTGTCAAATGACATAATGTCTAGGTACGTTTGTTAAACTTCATTGCACTCTGATCTGAATATTGCCAATTTTGGCACACCCCGTAGAAATAAATTTGGCAGGAACTTGTGTAAAGTTTAAAGCAGACCGCCTTCTTTCGCTTCTTATCAGACGGTTGACAATCTTTTCACTCCTGACGGCCAAGTGTTTTTCACTGAATGTGGACGCTGATATATGTTAAAAAAAAGAGTGGTCCAAAGATCATAGGGCATAGATCACCAAATAGTAGAGGGAAGTGATGACAGGGATAAGTGACGAATTCAAACCGCATACCTACACCTACTAGAAGTGCCTGGAGAAATACTTACCCTCTAAGTAGGTGTGCTTCTGTTGCTTCAGAGTAAAGTTCTTACCTATACTTACCTACCTATTAAGTACCCTACCTAGATTTAGTTAGTTAGAAAAAAGAATTACGTACCCCCTGTTTATACTACCTTCTAGATTCAGTTAGCCAGAGGTCCCTAGAGAACTACCTTGGTACTCTCCCTATTTGAGTAACTTCAGTAATAAGAATAAAAACCACAAAGGCAACTTGGTTACTTATTTGTAAATTGTGACTTTGGCAATCAGACTTCTAAGGATTCTAAGCTTGGGAAGGTTGAATCTTGTGTTCCTTCAAGCAAACCTATAGTAACCTAGGTCGACATTTTGTCCTTTGATTAGTTGCTCTGATAGGAGTGATGTATGATTGATATCATAATTAGTTTGGTATGCTTATTAGTGCTACTATATTGTATAATTCTACTAATAGTTAGCTACTATAATGTACGTATTATATCTTTTTATTATGTTACTTTTATAGAAAGACTAGAATCTCGTTATCCTTATGGTTTAGAATGATATCCTTTTGTGTAGGTATCAAGGTAGTTATACCTACAAGTTATACTTACAGGATGTGAAGGCTCATAATTTTATTCGCTTGTCGAATGACATAACGTAGGTATGTTGAACTTTACTGCACTGTGTTTGATCTGAA
>NW_007387338.1:0-2112 GCF_000475195.1 Diaphorina citri
CATTTAGAAAACACATTAAAAGTTGATGATGGCATCTCAATAAAAAAACAAATACTTTTTTCAATTAATTTTTATGAAGGTACTTACGAGCGTAACTACCTTCTTCATATTACTTCCAAGGTACTTACTTTCTATTAAATTTGTTAATTTAATTTGGGAACATACCTGACCGTTTGTTTAAATTAAAGACGAGTAGGGTAGGTACGTTTCTTTAATAAAAAGTAAATAAGCAGTAGGTAGGTTCTTAGGTAGGTCGTGGGTGTATGTACCTTGTACCTACCTACCTTTTAAACTTCAAAATAAGCAAGTAGGTACCTACCTACCTTAAATTAATGATAAAGTAATAGTAGGTATAATCAACGGACCTTCTTCAACTAAGTAAGCGTTAGTTTAAGTAACCCTACCTAGTTAGTTTAAGCTAACCAAGTTTGGTGAGACAAAACCTTGACTGACTTACATCGTAACGGGGATTTAAAAAGCCATCTTCCCAGCCTAGTTAGCTTGGTTGGTAGAGCGTCTGCCTTGTAAGCGCTACCGCGTTTTCGCTTCCCGCCTGGGGCAGATTTTATCCTGAACGGGTAATGTTCGGTCTCGGAACGGCTGGCTTCCTCCTATTCTGTCTCTCATTTTTCCTGCTCTATGACTTTGAAACATCACTCAAGTAAGCGCAACTGATCTATTGAGGGTAAAACCCTAGTCCCTAAAAACCTCAAGTACTAACACTAAAGGTAGAAACACACTAACTTCACATCACGTGAGTGATTTGGCTGTCCTGAACGAAATTAAATACAATATTATGGAAAAACTTTGAACTACATACGTACCTACCTACATCTTTCTAACTCCCCATGCCTTCACGGACGTCGTGGGTAGTGTGTTCCTACCTTAACAGTTATACTGCGACGTTCAACTCCTATCAAACAAACGACATTTTAACTTATTCCGCTCTCAATAACAGTGTGCTATAAAAACCTTTAGTCCTGATTACCAGGCGAGCGTCTTGACCACTACGCCACCGAGGCAGTTATACTGCGACGTTCAACTCCTATCAAACAAACGACATTTTAACTTATTCCGCTCTCAATAACAGTGTGCTATAAAAACCTTTACTGTAGAGATGTGTAAAGATTCATTGAGCTAAAAAAATGAACTACTCTTTTCAGTGAACTAGTTCCTCAAGAGTAGTTCTTTCAAAACTTGTAACTCGCTCTTTAGTTCTCTATACAATATACTGCGACGTTCAACTCCTATCAAACAATCAAACAAACGATATTTAACTTATTCCGCTCTCAATAACAGTGTGCTATAAAAACCTTTACCAACACAAACAACCAGTGCCTCAATAGGCATACAAAACAGATAGGTATATATCAATTACGGCTAATTGACCACAGGGACTATAGGTCTCGTTACCTTGCTAACCTACTCCGTGCGGTTCTATAATAGTCAATGAATAGTAATAAATTACCCAATATAGCACGGACCGGTCTATTGTTGACAATTTATGTTCAAGCATTATGATGTGTAACAAATCTGATTCATTGGTAGAGTAGTAAGTTGGAGAACGCGGGTTCAATGCCAGCAGAGGCATGAAATTTTGTCTTCAATATTATTTGAGAATTGGATTAGAATGATGGTTCGTAAAAGCTTGACCCATCCTTTAGGGCTGCCCCTGTCCCTAAGCTTCGGGGTGGGTTTTTTGTGTATGACAATGGTAGATAGTTAGTAACGTACTGCTGAAATGAACGGACTCTAGTCCTGTTTGCCCCAACCACTGGTACAGTTTACTGAACCATTTAGTAGATAGTTACCTAAAAAGTAGTTCAAATGGACACCTTACTCAGAAAACAGACGCCTGCAGAATCCAGAATGATAGTTCGGAAAAGCTTGACCCATCCTTTAGGGCTGCCTCTAAGCTTCGGGGTGGGTTTTTTGTGTATGACAATGATAGTTAGTTAGTAACGTACTGCTGAAGTGAACGGACTCTAGCCTTGTTCGCCTCAACCACTGCTACAGTTTATTGAACCATTTAGCAGATAGTTACCTAAAAAGTAGTTCAAATGGACACCTTACTCAGAAAACAGACGCCTGCAGAATCCCCAAAGGACCGCC
>NW_007387339.1:0-2112 GCF_000475195.1 Diaphorina citri
TACGATTCATAAGTAGTTTAAAGTTTAAACTCATTAACTTGTTATTTAGAGGAAATGCCGTGTTTAACTGGATAATTAAATTAAAGTTTTAATATTGTGTATGTGCGCCGGTCAATAATAGCTGTGGATGGGCACGCAAAGGCGAAATTGGGTGAATAACCTGTACTGAAGTGATGGACTCCTGATACTTATTGTGAAATGTATCATGTTACACGTCCCTGGAGAAATTTAATTTCTGGAATACAAGCATTTTTGGAGGCAACATGTGTTGTGTCAAACAACCTAAATAGGGCCGTAACCATATATCAAACAAACCCCATTTATTAGCAGTGGTTAGGTAACACGTTGGATTTTTGATCTGGAGGTTGGTGGTTCGAGTCCAAGTCATGTCATAAAGTTTCTCTAGGTGTAATAATCGGGGGACGATATTTGTGACAAGCATTTAAGTATGCTTAAAATTGGAAATTCCTTGACAAAGATGCACAATGTTGCTTTGTTTCGCTCCTAACGTGCTCATTTCAAGCGAAATAGAGGAGAGAGAGTGACGTTCAATGTTGTGTGTATTGGGCCGTGGGGACGGTCTGGCTGTACGACTAATACGGCTTCAGTTTATAATAATGTCATAAAATAAAGCGACACACACTAGTTTCCTGCGCCGTGACTTCCTAATGTTTTTAATTCCTTTTCCTCCTCGTCTTCTTCTTTTTTTTCTTCCCCTCCTCTTCTTTCTTTTTGCACGTCCTCCTATCCTACCTCTAGCTTCTCTTATGTTTTTCCTTCTTTAACCTTAATCGCTCTTCCTCGTCCTCTCTCTGTTTCTTTATTCTTCCCATTTCTCCTCTTTCTCTTCTTTCTCCTCCTCCTCCTCCTCCTCCCCCTTCCCATCCCCATTTGACAAGTTCTTTTGTGTGAATAATATTTATTGTAATCGTTTTGTTGCTTTCTATTGTGTCATTGTTGTGTCCCTCTTTTCCAGCATACCTCCCCTTGTTGTACTTTTCTACAGAATAGTGGGTAGTGATGGATATAATGTAATTGAAGTACTAGGAATAAGAGTGTTTTTCCCCCTCACTTTCTTTGTTGTATTATCTTCAGTTTCCTCTCTTTCTCTCTCTTTAAGTTTCATTATTTTCCTCCTCTTTTCGATTCATGGGTTCTTCATAGTATGATTAGATAGATGGATTTTAGATTTATTTTTGTGATTTGTTTTCTTTACCTCTTTTCAAGTTTGGCAACACCTATATCTACGTGTTGTATTTGTTCTCTGTCAATATTATCATAGTATTCATAGTCTGACTGTCTATTTGTTCTACAAGTTAGACTGAGTAAATATAAGTCCTGTCTACTTTGCCCTGCACAATACCAAGAGATACACTGTTGTATGCAGTTTTCAATCTCATTCTCACCATCCTCTTTTTCCTCTTTCGTTTTCTTTATCTCGTTCTGATAGTTCTATACGAGCCTGCACACTCTGGTATAGAGCTCACCTTGTAGACACGATCGATCGACACCATATAGGTACTATCTCGTTCTGACTGTTGTTTAAATACTCTAGCTCTAGACAATGTCTCGGTCGCTTTAACACTTTGGAGTGCCATGCTTCTCATATGGTAGAGATGGTGTGATGTTTGCCCTTTCGAAGCGTGGCTTGACGGTATACACATTTTGTGCTTGGCTCGCAATGTGTTAACGTCTCACTAAGGCTGGAGCTACGAGTATGTCTGTGATGTGTGGAGTGTGGAATGAATCTCAAATCTCAAGTGAAAATTATGTACAGCTTGGCCTAAACTGGATTAAAAGAATAGAAAATTAATTTATTTTTCTTATTTAGCCGCCATCTTGTTCATCTGTAATATGGCTTCCTAAATCGCCAAAATACCCATTTTTTTTCTTATTTAACCGCCATCTTGTTCATCTGTAATATGGCTTCCTAAATCGCCAAAATACCCATATTTTTGAAAGTAGAACACCTGAAAACATGGAATTCAATATGTTATTCCAATATATTGGACTTTTTTTAAGGATTTCCCCCATATTTTTGAAAGTAGAACACCTGAAAACATGGAATTCAATATGTTATTCCAATATATTGGACTTTTTTTAAGGATTTCC
>NW_007387340.1:0-2111 GCF_000475195.1 Diaphorina citri
AACATTATCATGTTGCAGATGACTGTGAGATTGGATTTATTATTTATTCATTTTCTTGCTGTCTTGTTGCAGGTTGGAAATATTTCATGCTATACAAGATAGTCTGGAGTGCTAGAGAGTCTAGGGCTCTAGGATTAGGTATTTATTATCAATCTTTTTCTTCTACATTCATTCATTAATGGGTTTCTTTTGTTCTCGTTCTTCTTCTTCTTCTTCTTCTTCTTCTTCTTCTTCTTCTTCTTCTTCTTCTTCTTCTTATTCTTGTTCTTGTTCATGGGTCGTATTCGTATCTTCTACAAGAAGAAGTTAACTTGTTTTGTTCTTGGTTCTTGTTTTGCTAGTTTGCATTATCTTGGGATCAGTCTTTTGACCTGAATGTGGTTTATCCTTTACTACTTTTGAGTAATGTTTTCATGTTCTTCTCTTTTCCTTTTAATCATTTTGTGTTTGAATAGTATGAGTTGTTCACTTACTATCTTGGAAATCTCTCTCTCTCACTCACTCTCTCTCTCTCTCTCCACACTTATTTTCTTTGTTATTTATTCATTTACCAATCATCATTTTCCAAGCTTGGTGTGTTTTTTTATTCGTTAAATATCCTCAGAGTCTTCTTATTCTTTGTTTGTTGATTTGTTTCACCAGAACCTTCGAGCAGTCTCCCCAATTTTGATTAGGTATAAAGTTCTGAAAACTGTTTTGCATATGAAGGCAATTCAACCAATGAATTTTAGGCTGGATAGGGTTTTCAAAGGCATTGTTGGGGTCCCTTTTTCTGAGGGATTTCTGGAGTTGTTAAGTGTTTCTTTTGATCCTTTGTATACCGCGTCCATTTTGTGTTTAGGACTATCGAGTTCAGGCGTTCTGGTTCACTATTTTACTCATCATTATCACCTTTTGCCTCGGTGGTGTAGTGGTCAAGGCGCTCGCCTGGTAAACAGGAGGGCGTGGGTTCAATCCCAGCCGAGGTATGGAATACCTAGTTGTGACGTCAGACTTAACGTCAAAATGCGCAGAAACGCTTACGCACAAACAAACGAAGTTGGAGTCATGAATTATGACGTCATCGCCTACGGGAGCATATGCCGTGACGTCAAACTTTACGATTTACCGGTATTATTTAAATCGATTTGGAAGCAAAAATGGCTTTATTGCCCGTGCTGGAGAAACTTGTGTTCTTCCCATTTATTTTTCTGGAAGATTATTTTTTCAGGGGGGAAATAATTGCCAAAGAAAGTTATTATTTTTATAGGTAGGAGAGGTATCTTTTCCTACCCATTTAAACTTTTGATGCTCTAGGCTCTAGGTATAAGTGTAAAGTGTAGGTCTGTTTCCGATATGGGATATGGACTTTTCTGATAAGGCAGTAGAAAACTAAGCCATAGATTGTTTGGTGCTTTGTTGTCACTGAAATACTAGTGTATTTTACATTGTGCGATTTGTAGGTAAATAATTATTGTACAGTGACAGTGTTGGGAGAATTTTCCCTTCTACTGAAAAAATGTGTTTTTGACGTAAATAAGCTAATAATAATCCTGAATCCTGCCACTTTAAACAAAGCCAACAAAATAATAATAAAGTCAGGCCTAAATGTGTTTTTGACGTAAATAAGCTAATAATAATCCTGAAGCCTGCCACTTTAAACAAAGCCAACAAAATAATAAAGTCAGGCCTGAGAGAGCCCCTGCTTACTGGAACGTTAAGTCGTTGATTCAAATTCAATACCCCAGGAAACCCGAGGAAACAATACAACAAATACCCCAGGAAACAAAACAACAAATACCCCAGGAAAACAGATGAAAGCTCTCAATCTAAAACAATACGAAAACGAGGACAAAACTTTACCCCGAAGTCTTCTTCTTTGTTACTTCCCCTCTCTTCTCTCCCTCCCCTCCTTTGCTTATCTCTCGTCCCCTTTCGCATTCATCCTACCCCTCCACCTCCATTCCCTAATACTCTTACCTCCCTCCTTATCTTCAAGCTTTATATTCAAATAATTCCTGGGCATTAGAATGCAGATATTAATTTTAATTTAATTAATTTTATAAGTTTCCATTTATTGATTTTTCAGAACACAACTCTCTCATCAAAAAAAATAGTTAACAAATGGTATA
>NW_007387341.1:0-2101 GCF_000475195.1 Diaphorina citri
CTCGTACCATAGTATTCATCCTTCTCCTTGCCATCTTGTTTGAAATATTCGAAACGTGTCTTGATTTCATTGTCGTCCTTGTAGGTTCTGTTCCACTTGACAATATAAGACTTGAACGCATCTACTTGCTTGATGCTGTCGTAGGCTAGGTCACCTTTTGACACCAAGGCGTTCACTTTTGTCACCACTTCGTTGACCCGATTGTCACCCGCACATAGGCATACACTAACGCCAAACGTAAATAGCACTGTCTGTATTAACATTGTAAGTCACTTGGTCTGTGTTGGTCTCTTGGTGGTAACAATGAGAGGACTTCATATTTATACCCTTGCCTGACAATTTTAAGCGATTTTCAACGTCTAATGATATTTATTGGTCTCTTGGTGGTAACAATGAGAGGACTTCATATTTATACCCTTGCCTGACAATTTTAAGCGATTTTCAACGTCTAATGATATTTTGATTGGAAATCATCAATCAATTTAACTATCGCTTTTACTGCTTTTTTACTTTCCTTATCCTATAGGAAGGAAAGTAATGTAATCGGGTCAAATTTTCGATGGTCAGTTTTTAGTGCCAAAACACGTTAGAACATAAAATTGGCAAGAGTCAGGCCTGTCTAATAGCAATTTTTTTGCTTATTGCGTTGCCTTGTTAAGAGAAGTATTTACTCGTCTGTTAATTGAGAGTGGGTTCAAATCCCAATAAAGGCATGGAATTTTGTAATCATGGTGTGTTTGAGAAGTTTACCATTACATATTAACATACATATATGAGCTCTCGATATCTAAGCCATGTGATATCTTGCAGCTCATCAATCAAGGATAAGGAAAGATACCTGCTGGGAGACCAAGAAACATGTGGATGACGGGCATACAGCGTTGGACCGGACTTTCATCATTGGAAATATTCTACATATTAACATACATAGGGTAAGTGTACCATTTATTCGCCCACCTAAAAAACGTACCATTTATTGGCCCACCTGTGGGTCTACGCTAAAAAAATACCGCCAAGCAAAGCAACCATCTCAACCAAACGTTTTGTGTCGCATTCTTGTCACATTTGACAGCTACATACCAACAACAGGTGCCGCACCCCAAGACACGCTAGACCAAAATCTAGCAACATTAAATTGCAAAATTTATTATTTTGCTACAGCAGCAGCAGCAGCAGCAGCAGCAGCAGCTACATACCAAATTTCAAGTCTCTAACTCTTACCGTTCTCGAGATATTTTGTTTACAGACAGACAGACACACACACATGCACACACACGAACCAATGGCTGAAACTTTGGATTTAGGCTCTAGGGACCTCAAAACGAGTTTTGGCATTAAAATCTGACCATCGAAATTTTGACCCGATTACATTACTTTCCTTCCTATAGGATAAGGAAAGTAAAAATTGCCAGAATGATGGGCAAACTTCATTTGGAGACGGCGCGTGGCTTGTCAAGAAGAAGAACTCTCGATGCCAGAGTTTATCTTTGGCACCTCCTGCAACCATTCTGAACGGCATTTGGAGACGGCGCGTGGCTTGTCAAGAAGAAGAACTCTCGATGCCAGAGTTTATCTTTGGCACCTCCTGCAACCATTCTGAATGAGCTCCAAACCCTCTCTACCCCTCTTAATCCATCCATTTTTAAAATAAAAAGAGAAAAATCTGGTGTGAACATCACACGACTTTCCTTATCCTATTGAATGGTGCTTATTTGGGTGTTCTGTTGTAACATTTACAATGTAGAAGAGAGGTTTGCTTGGTTCTTTGAACCTATGTGTACGTATGTATGTCTATGTATTTGAACCTATGTATAGTTGTATACATACTTGTGTATTTAAAGCTATGTTTCTGGCTTGAAGTGACTCTTCTGGTGCTGATTACAATCTGAAACCAGGACTGCGGTGCGGAATCTTGAGAGTGAAATGACCTCCTCTTGTTTTTTTTTTTGTTTTTTTTTTGCCATTTCCAGTGAACAACCAAAACATTGGTTTTTCGTCGTCAAAATACCGCCAGCCGCAGCGAATATTTTAACCAAACGTTTTGTGTTGCATCCTTGTCACATTTGTGAACTACATACCAAATTTCAAGTCTTTAGCTTAT
>NW_007387342.1:0-2109 GCF_000475195.1 Diaphorina citri
TTCCGAGAATTTAAGTTACTGGCCAATTTAAAGTTGTTTTCTTTTGATATTATGCTGAGGCGCTGAGCACGTCAGATATATAATTATTTTCTTCGTAGGTACTAGGTACATACCTACATACAAAAGATGAGTGTTTCACAGCCGTTTTCATTTAGTGCTTTTGTACCAATGAAACAACTGCTACAATAGTGCCGTAGCATGCCCAATTGCCTGGGTTAATAATAGAACCCATAAATGGGATGTATTGTGTCTAGGATAGTCTAAGCTTGAAAAATAGAAGAAGAAAAAAATAGGGAGGTATATCTTTCGAATTTTTTCTTTCTATTTTTCAAGCTTAGCCTAACCTAAAGCTTAGCCCTGTGTATAACTTCTAATACCTTAATCTCTCACCTATTTTCTCTGGAGATTTTCTCAATTGAAATCGCCTTTGAAAGAGGAATATACTGGTTCAATTCCCAAGTGAGTCAAAACTTTGATATACATATCATGTATTAACTACCTATTAAGGAGCGCGGTAGCCCTTAGTGAGTCAAAACTTTGATATACATATCACGTATTAACTACCTATTAAGGAGCGCGGTAGCGCTCCGCCCCGCCAAGTCAAGAAAGTTTGACCGCTTCATGAATTATATTTATTATCAACCTATTACAGACTCTGAAATCTGAGTTGATACATAGGTACCTACCTAAATACTGAATATGCTTACTTCTGAAGCAACTACGTGGGTTGGGTACCTAATACTAATCCTATTTACTAATGGATAAAGACTGGATCAAGTATTTATAAAATTATTTGTAAATTTCTCAAGTTATTCCGAGCTGACCTAATTCAATATGAGGCTTTTTACAAAGTTATTGAGGCATTCATCCAACTATTCCTACCCCAAGTTCTGCTTGGATAAATACATTATAAGGAAATAAAATGAAGTTCTTGGGCTCTTCTAATAAACTAATGAATAAGGGAAAAATTAAAACGTTCTGTTGTGAATAAGAGGAAAATTAAGGATTGCGCTTTCCCACAAAACATTCTGTTGTGGTGCTCAGAAAATTGTAAATAAGCTTTCAGCTTCACCACAAACGATGAAGCAATTTAATTTTTTAATACTGTTATTTAAGTGATGCCTATGCTTATTTAGTCGTTTACATTTTCGCTTTATCCGTCCTATCTTTTTTTTTCAACACTTTCTTCCATTTTTCCAACTTTATTCTCCTTCTTTCAACTTTTTACTTCCCAATTACCCCTAATTTTTATTATTATTTTATTTTTCATCCCTTCTTCTGTGAAACAATTAAAATATTTTAATTAGTCGGTCTTTGTATATAAAAATTATTTGTAAATTTCTCAAGATATTTCCGAACTGACCTAATTCAATATGAGGCTTTTTACAAAGTTATTGAGGCATTCATCCAACTATTCCTACCCCAAGTTCTGCTTGGATAAATACATTATAAGGAAATAAAATAAAATTCTTAGGCTCTTCTAATAAACTAATGAATAAGGGAAAAATTAAAACGTTCTGTTGTGAATATGAGGAAAATTATTAAGGATTGCGCTTTCCCACAAAACATTCCGTTGTGGTGCTCAGAAAATGTGAATAAGCTTTCAGCTTCACCACAAACGATTAAGCAATTTAATTTTTTAATACTGTTATTTAAGTGATGCCTATGCTTATTTATTCGTTTACATTTTCGCTTCATCCGCTATCTTTTTTTGCCACACTTTCTTCCATTTTTCCAACTTTATTCTCTTTCTTCCAACTTTTTACTTCCCACTTACCCCTAATTTTTATTATTATTTTATTTTTCATCCCTTCTTCTGTGAAACAATTAAAATATTTTAATTAGTCGGTCTTTGTATATAAGCTGGGAAATTATTCAAACTTCTAATGATTGTTCTTTTCTGCTTCTTCTTCTTTTCCTTTTTCATTATTATAAACTTTTTTTTATGTTTGTGTTAAGTTTTAAATTATTTTTTTTTCCCTCGTATACCAGCTGATTTGAACCGTAGACACAAGTTTTTTTTTCTTTCCTCTCTAGTAAAATAGTCAGTTTCTTGCTTGATGACATAAAAAAAAAAAAAAAAAAAAAAAAAAAAAAAAAAAAAAGAGG
>NW_007387343.1:0-2109 GCF_000475195.1 Diaphorina citri
TATTTTAACCAAACGTTTTGTATTGCATCCTTGTCACATTTGTGAACTACATACCAAATTTCAAGTCTTTAGCTTATAGCGTTCCCGAGATATTGTTAAATTACACCAAAAACCGCCAAAAAGCGGTAAAATGCCGCCAAGCGTTGCACCGGTCTTAACCAAAAGTTTCGTGTCGCATCCTTGTCACATTTGACATCTACATACCAAATTTCAAGTCTCTAGCTCTTACCGTTCTCGAGATATTTTGTTTACAGACAGACACACACACGGACCAATGGCTGAAACTTCGGATTTAGGCTCTAGGGACCTCACCTATAGGATAAGGAAAGTAAAAATGATGTAAAGACGATATACCTTTCTGAACAGTAATCGAAATACACTTCACTTGCTATAGGACAGGTACAAGGTATAAAATCTAATAAGAGGTTGTTAATTTTGTCTAGTTCCACAAATGATCTTATGAGTATTTCTGCTAACTAGATCTTTCAGACTTTTCCAAGAGGGCATTTTCTGTATCCAAGTTTCTTTATAAAATGTTCACTGCACATCTAATGTCAACGATACTCTCGAATTTCATATTCTTCTTCTGAAGTATCTAAGCTCTTGCTTCTCCCGGAATATGTTCACACTGTCCGCACTTTGTTCCAAGTTTGTCTATGTGCTGATCTGGTGAGTTGTCCGCTATTCTCCAGTGCTGTTGCTCCCACACCATTGCCGAGAACTTGGTTCAAAATGTCTTCATCAAGTTCCCTACGGTCTGTATTGTTTTCTTGGCTTCCATCCTAATAAGTATCATTTCAGTAATGAAAACAACAATAAACAAGTCGAAAGGAGATTAGATAACGTTCGTTACCAGCTTGTGATACCTCCTCAGAGTCTTTATTAGCTGCCGTGGAGTAGGATCTAGAGTTCTAGACGGAACACTAATCATGGAAAATCAGTAGGTTGAAAACGAGAAAAAAAATGATAAGTTTTCTGTTGGATTTAAATACAGAATTACAGAATCATAATACCAAGTTATTTACAAGCTATTGCTAACTTCTGTAGGTATTACCTTAAGCTTTAAACTTCTGACTTTTCTTTGGTGGGTTGTAACAATAAGTCGATTCATTCGTGAATTGACATACCTATGTATATAGTAGGTAAATAATGTAAATATAGATTTTATTTTTGATAGCATTACTATCTATCCATACACTGTCAGTTTCTACGCCAATCCAGAGTGTTTCAATAACGAATTAATATTGAAGAACGTGTTCCTCTCCTGTTTCATTTAGATTAGCATCACACTCCAGTCTGCACGTATATGTGTCGATCATAGTCTAGACTTGCTAGGAAGTCGTTCTTCATCATTAGATCTTCTTTTATATTTAGCAATACAATGATAGTGCCGATATAAAAGAAGCACGCTACTACACAAAAAAGCGAACGAAAGAAGAAGTTTCCAATACACATAAACATTCTAATATGAAACCAAGTGAAGCGTGAATTATAAAAAAACTCAAATATTGAAACATTTTGACTTTCTTTCTTTCACAAAGAGAAAAAAGTTCCCTCAGTTTCTCAAATTGTCTCGTGGTGTGAGGAGTCTTTTCGCTTTTTATTCTTACTATTGTTTGAAAGAAGGGAAAAAGACACTGAAAGAGGTCCATCACATACGAAAGTAGCTAAAGGTACATGGGAAAGCGCTATGGAAGAATTCTGAGATGCTCATGCTGCAAGCGCAGATCTCACTGTCCTTTTGTGATTAAGAACACTTTTGCATTGCGACAGGAAGTAATTCGCCGCATTTAGCTGTAAATATCCAAGTAGGTGAGTATCTTTCTTGGATAGTCGGGCCTAAATTCGGTTTAGGCGATGTTTAGAAACGGATAGTCTGAAGACTCTGAACATTGCATCATGAAGAAAGTTCTAAAACTTTACTCCTACTACCCCTTCGTCACAAAACTTCGAACTTTACGTTTTGAGTGTGATGGAACCCGAATTTCTAGCTCGGTAACATTGAGTGCACTTTAATGAACCCTTTGTTTATACAGCTCAAGGTTCAGAGGTGTCACAATTTCTTATGGAAATCACTAACAATCAAGTTCGGGTTCGTAGCAGAATTCG
>NW_007387344.1:0-1915 GCF_000475195.1 Diaphorina citri
AGGACATGGGGATTTGAGGAGGTAGAGTTTACAAATATGTAGGACTAGCAGGTTACCCGTGCTCCGCCACGGTTTAGAATATTTTAGTGAAAGAAAAATTCTCCGTCAGTAGGAATCCTGACCAGAAAGAATGCTATCGTTGCATTACGCGCTCCCTATTGGCTTTATCCGTGTGGTGTGGCACTTTAGGAACTGAGGAGCGGAGAGAGAGAGAGGCCTATGCTGCGATCTAATATTTTAGTAGGTAGGTAACGCGCGACAAGTTTAGTGCCTCTCTGGACAAAGTTTACCGGGTGGTGTTGACGTACCGACCCGGTATCGCGTAAACACAAAGGAAAGAAGATTAATTAGAAAAAAAAAACAAAAAAAACAAAATACAAAATATAATAATATCTAATGGACTGGAGGACTGGTGTATGATGTATTGTCTTTCTTCTCCTCTTCTTCTTCTTCTCCTCCTCCTCCTCCTTATCCTCCTCCTCCTACTCCTCCTGCGTCTTCTCTCCTCGTTCTCCTGCTTTTCATTTCAATTTATTAATTCCAATCTTCTTTCCTTTGTGTTTTGCCTTATTTAATTTTTTACCTTTTCCTTTTCTTCTTCTCTTGTTCTTCTTCTTCTTCTTCTTCTTCTTCTTCTTCTCCTCCTCCTCCTCCTCCTCCTCATTCTATCTTTTCTTTCAATTTTACCCTTGTTCTCCATCTACTGCTCCTTTTACCTCTTTACCTCTTTATCTCTCTCTCTCTCTCTCTCTCTCTCTCTCTCTCTCTCTTTGACATGTCACAAAAGATCTAACCAGGTCGCAATGACGTAAGGCTTTTATAAAAGCCGACGGCCCTATCTAAATACCAATACAATACTGTAGACAAGTAGACAACAATATAATATGTAGAATTTAATAGAATAGATTTTAATTTAATAGAATAGAATAGAAAGTAATTCCATTTCCTGTAAGACATCGGAAGAGAGGAAAAGGACGCCTCAAAAGGCGATGTGACTGGCTTTACCTATCAACTCCTTTTTCTCCTCTTCTTCTGAATTTTCTTCTTCGTCTTCTTCTTCTGAATTTTCTTCTTCGTCTTCTTCTTCTTCTTGTTCTGCCTTCTCTTATTCTTCTTTGTTCTTTTTCTTCATCTTCTTCTTCCTCCTTTTCTTTTTCTTCTCCTCCTTCTTCTTCTTCATCATCTTCTTCTTCTTCCTCTTCTGCTTCTTTGATTACAAAACTTTGTAGTAAAGGGCTTTTTTTTCACATTATATTTTTCACTTTTTTTCTCTCTTATTTTTCTTTGAAGTTGTTTTTTGTTATAATAAGGGAAAAGTGCAAGCATATGTTTTGATTTTCTTCTAATTCCTTTTTTTTACTTCCATTTTCCGTTTTCTTCTTCCTCCTCCTCCTCTTTTTTCTCCTCTGCTTTCTTCTTCTTTTTCTCCTCCTCCTCCTTTTTCTCCTCTGCTTTCTTCTTCTTTTTCTCCTCCTCCTCCTCCTTTTTCTCCTCTGCTTTCTTCTTCTTTTTCTCCTCCTCCTCCTTTTTCTCCTCCTCCTCCTTCTTTTTCTCCTCTGCTTTCTTCTTCTTTTTCTCCTCTGCTTTCTTCTTCTTTTTCTCCTCTGCTTTCTTCTTCTTTTCCTCCTCTGCTTTCTTCTTCTTTTTCTCCTCCTCCTTCTTTTTGTCCTCTGCTTTCTTCTTCTTTTTCTCCTCCTCCTCTTTCTCTTCTGCTTTCTTCTTCTTTTTCTCCTCCTCCTCCTCTTTCTCTTCTTCTTTCTTCTTCTTTTTCTCCTCCTCCTCCTTTTTCTCCTCCTCCTCCTTCTTTTTCTCCTCTGCTTTCTTCTTCTTTTTCTCCTCTGCTTTCTTCTTCTTTTTCTCCTCTGCTTTCTTCTTCTTTTCCTCCTCTGCTTTCTTCTTCTTTTTCTCCTCCTCC
>NW_007387345.1:0-2109 GCF_000475195.1 Diaphorina citri
ATACATAGTTTTCGTAATGATCTCGGGGAATTAGAAGTGGAAAATGACGAAGGCTTGGAGTTTTTGACACTAAACATACAAAACAAATAATTTATTGAAAGTGAATCATTGATAAATAAACAAAATAAATATTGAATGGGCAATGCGAGTGCAAGTAAATTGAAATTGTTTGGAACACTGCACATTACTTTGGGCATATCTGATTTGTCAAGGGCAAATGGTTAACTTTGCCCTTGGAACTTGGAATCAATTTTGAAGAAACCATTTACCTGTGTTTTGCTAAAAGAAATATTATAATTAAATTAAATTTGCTGTAGGGTAATGCAAGATTGCAATCCTACCAAATCTGCAATCATCAAAATCGGACCAAGTAATCGCGAGTTATAGCGGAACAAACAAAGCTCTAAACCAAATGCAAAACCGTCAAGGTGATACTAACTTAAAACTCATTACCTATCGTTCGGCCATTAAGTAGTAATCAGCTATCTACTGAAATACCTATATCACACTGAATTATCTATATCACACTGAATTATTTATCTTATAATAAATAACACTGAATTATTTATAAAATAGGTGCGTCTACAACTCTACACTAAAATCGACCAAAGTAGTTAATATCAAAGAAGGAAATACCTACCGAATTAATTACTATAATAAAATATCGAATTTACTATTTTATGCCTACATCTGTAGGTGTAGATGTGTAGATCCCTATCAAATAATGGGTATTAGGTACCTAGATGTAGATTTTTTTTTGTTAAAATTAGCTGTGAGAAAATTGTGGGAAAATGAATTTTAAATATGAATATTAAATAAATTCAATATTCATCATGTAATCCGAACCGCTTGAACATTTTTGCACCCTAAACATCAAGGCAATTTGCGTCATAGACCGTATAAAATAGGTAGGTACAAAGAACCTACCTACATCTAGTCCTTCCTTCCTACGTTAACTACCTAGGTAGGTAGTAGGTACCTACCTAAACTTGGTTTAGGATTTATCAAGATATTTTAATTTGTGCTAAGCACATTGCATACCTCTACGAGTACGTAATAGTCAGGCGGCCATACAATCGTGGAGCATTCGCTTATCTCTTAATAATAAGCAGATTTTCGAGGTAGGATTTTATTGTTAAAACTCCTTCAATTGTGTAAATAAATGTCTAAAAAAAAAAAAAAAAATAAGCAGATTCCTTGAAATATGACATTTATTTTTCTTAAAATATGACTTTATGACGTTTATTTTTCGTGAAATATGACTCTTATTTTCGTCAAATACCTATGACGTTTATTTTTCAAAAATACCTACACATATAACCCAATATATCTACTAAATACGGCCCTGTCCCAAAACCTGGGAGGCTTGATATTGCCCGGGGCAATACTGAGAGGTCAATGCACTTGGGGGCAGTTCAAATGGACAACCGAATAATATTTTTGTGCTATGCACATTAATTTAGGTATAATAATTTAATTTCTTTCACATTAATAAATTAGGATTTCAGACATAGGTAATACATTTTTTTGTAGGTTAGACATACCTAATACATAATATGTAGGTACCCACTTGTAATACACCTGACTGACCTGACTGGGTGTTCGACCAATTTATGATATTTATTGATATTGATAAATTTCCAGGGAAGTTTTCAGAAGAGGAATAGGGGGTTCAGAGCACTGACTGTCAACCCGGAAGTGCTGGTTTCGAATCCTGGCCGGAGTAGAAATTTTCTAATCGAACTTTTCCCTCTCGGAGTTATGCAGGTTGTTTTTTTTCTTTTTTTTAAAAAAAAAAAAAAAACTACGTGAGGGACATAACTCGGCTGGGATTGAACCCACGTCCTCCTGTTTACCAGGCGAAATCGGATTATAGAAAAGAAAAACTTTTTTTTTTGTCTTTGTACCAGACCTAAGGAAGGGAAAGGATGATCCTTTTTTTTACGAACGGCGATACCCCTTTGAATCGATCCTGATTTCAAATCAAATTAAAACGCGCTATCTTCCTTGATCTCCAGGACCCAAGAAATTTTGGTACAACAAACTGGTACTTCGACCTACCAGCGACCTGTTCTCCTGTACCTACATCTAAAATACTTTAAGCTCCTT
>NW_007387346.1:0-2109 GCF_000475195.1 Diaphorina citri
TCCCCCCCCCCCCAGTATTGTTATAGTAGATAAATCTTCACATGTATTGTCACCACTATAACTATACAACATCACATTGTAACTATACAATCTTCACATGTCACCACTATAACTATACAATGTCACATTGTGACTATACAATCTTCACATGTCACCACTATAACTATACAATGTCACATTGTAACTATACAATCTTCACATGTCACTATTTAATGTGATATTAGTTCAGTGAACTGTAATATACATAGAATGTATAGTGAGCTCATTTGGGACTCTCGAACTCTTGAATATCTGGAGCCAAAAATCTGAAAATCTGAATCTTGAATATCTGAATATCTGGAACATGGAGCCAAAAACTTGGAAACTAATTTTGCTTCACATCACACATCACTCGAGATGAAAATTTTCCCAAACTTTCATATAAAAAGTAAATAAACTAGGTATACCTATGTTTTTAGAAATATAAATATAATTTCTTTGGAGCAAGCACTTTCTGGTGTAAAAATTTGTGATGGCTCCTTGCAGCCTCCAAAGTTTTAAAAAGTAAATAAACTAGGTACCTACATATATGTTTTTAGAAATATAAATATAATTTCTTTGGAGCAAGCACTTTCTGGTGTAAAAATTTGTGATGGCTCCTTGCAGCCTCCAAAGTTTTGGAGAATGGCCTACACTGCCTACAGTAAAGGCATGTTCCCAATAGGAAGGAAGTCCCCAGAAATACCGCCTAACATCAGGCAAGCGGTCATTGAAAGCCTATTTCCGAACCACCCTGTAACTAAATGGACAGTAAAGGCATGTTCCCACTTGTTGTTCGGGGGAAAAAAATAGTTTCGTGCATATACTGTGGGAACACTAGGTATCATTTTAATTACATTGACAACAGGACATTCGAGGGGAAAAATCGGACGAAACTCACGACAAGAGGGAACGGACCTTAGAGGAGAAAAATGAAGCTCGAGGGAAGGGGGCGGGCCCCCTTGCCCCCTTCCCCCTCCTGAAATACGGTCCTGAGTAGTAGATAGGTAAGTTTTAGCTTAACCCTGTAGATGTACAGACAAACTCTTCAAGCCTCGTAACTGCGGCTTAGTATTTAAAAATGAGATTACATAATAGCAAGAACCTTGTTGAAGACGGAAGTCTCGTAATATCAAACAATTTATTTTTCAATTAAAAATCTGAATAGGTAGATAAAAAAACAGCAGAAAATTAAGAGCTTCATCACTTTTACGGCAAAATAAGGACGGGCAAGACTTTAGGGGTGCCGTCAAAATAGGAGTAGGAGGATGGAGAGAGTTTAGTGTATTTTCAGGTGACTTTTAGACAGCGATTTATCCTGAACAGATAAAGTACCTAGTTCGCTATCGGAACGACTGGCTTTCTCCTCTCCTGTCTTCCTTCTCTCTTCTCTTTCAGGATCACAGGACTTTAGCAGTTCAGTTCCCTCTTCTCTCTATCAAACTGGCTTCTTCTTCTTCTTCTTCTTCTTCTTTCTCCTTCTCCTTCTTTTTCTTCTCTTTCCTCTTCTTCGTCTTTTTCATCTTCTTCTTCTTCATGTTGAAGTACCTACCTACAACACATAGCTTTTATTTAGAAAGAACTTGACCTCACCCTGAAGGAGCCCTCCAATAGTAGAAATAATAAAGAATATAATAAAGTACCTAACAGCATAATGAAAAGAGAAGAAGAAAAAGAAGAAGAAGAAGAAGAAGGAGAAGAAGAAAGTAAAAAAAAAAAATCAATTAATTCTTAGAGAAGTTAGGAGGGAGAGGGAGAGAGAGAGAGAGAGAGAGGGAGGGAGGGAGAAAGAAAGAGAGAGAGGGAGAGAGAAAGAAAGAGAGAGAGAGAGAGAGAGGGGGAGAGAGAGGGAGGGAGAGGGAGAGAGAAAGAGAGAGAGAGAGAGAACATCTAAGGTTGTCAATGTCAAAGGATGAGTAAAATGTACGTTGTGTTGTAGGTGGTTGTAATCCTCCCCTCCCTCTCTCTCTTCCCTTCCCACTCTCACCCCCCCTTCCCTACTTTACTCTCTATAGCAGTGTTTCTTAATTAGTTTGGCCCGCGGAACCCTTTTCAAAAGGTGAACATCTTTGCGGAACCCTGAACTTTCAA
>NW_007387347.1:0-2108 GCF_000475195.1 Diaphorina citri
AGGCATCTTTCTGTTCTGGGTAGAACAGAGAATTTTTAAAGAGAAAGCAATCAGTTAATTTTGCAAAAAAGTCCGCTCAATTGATCATTAATATCTTCAGTTTCTAATTTACAGCATCGTTCTGCGTAATCCGAATCCCCTAAATCGTTCATTGAGGAAGGTGCAGTCGTAAATTGAGCTCGAATGTTTAATTCGATTAAATCTTAATTATAGAGGATTAAAAATAATACCTCTGTAGGTAAAGATTTCACGAAGAAATGAACGTGGTAGGAAAAAAAAATTGCCAGCGAAGGAAAATTCTGATGCAAGAACAGGGAAAACTTAGCGCGTTATTATTTTGTAGGATTTTTTTTTTTACTATTGCCAGCGAAGGAAAATTCTGATGCAAGAACAGGGAAAACTTAGCGCGTTATTATTTTGTAGGATTTTTTTTTTTACTTCTCGTTTTTTAACGCAAATAAAGGCGGCATAATAACTGAGGAGGATTTGTTTGTCAACAATTTCAATCCGGATCGTTATCTTGAAGGATTTTAAATTTCGAATATTCAATAATGAATTTTATGCTAGTTAATAATTGTTTATATTCTAGAGTACTAGTATGAACCAAGTAGTGTAACGTGGTGTCACCTACAGACCTTACTTCTCGTTTTTTAACGCAAATAAAGGCGGCATAATAACTGAGGGGGAATTGTTTGTCAACAATTTCAATCCGGATCGTTATCTTGATGGATTTTAAATTTCGAATATTCAGCAATGAATTTTATGCTAGTTAATAATTGTTTATATTCTAGAGTACTAGTATGAACCAAGTAGTGTAACGTGGTGTCACCTACAGACCTTACAGTAATTCTATGGAAGGATCGATACAAAACCACTATACCTAATGCAAAATCTCCGAAGGTAACACTCGAAAGTTGCCAGAGCCTCAAAACATTTCTTCCACACAAATCACAAGTATTTTTTTTCCATTTTTTTCATAACAACGCATAATAATAAACCTACTATAATTCAATTAATGGAAAATAATATCTGCTACAGTGGAGGTATTGTTTATATTCTAGAGTACTAGTATGAACCAAGTAGTGTAACGTGGTGTCACCTACAGACCTTACAGTAATTCTATGGAAGGATCCATACAAAACCACTATACCTAATGCAAAATCTCCGAAGGTAACACTCGAAAGTTGCTAGAGCCTCAAAACATTTCTTCCACACAAATCACAAGTATTTTTTTTTTCATTTTTTTTCATAACAACGCATAATAATAAACCTACTATAATTCAATTAATGGAAAATAATATCTCCTACAGTGGAGGTGGAGGGGGTGACATGGAAAGCTCAAAATGAAAAATGTTGACTCCTTATTTTCTCCAAGGTTTTAGGTAGGCGATTCATTTTTTTCATAACAACGCATAATAATAAACCTACTATAATTCAATTAATGGAAAATAATATCTGCTACAGTGGAGGTAGAGGGGGTGACATGGGAAGCTCAAAATGAAAAATGTTGACTCCTTATTTTCTCCAAGGTTTTAGATAGGCGATTCCTGTTGATCGTTGTTGACTAGGAGATCGTGAGGAAGTTAAATGTGCGAGAATTGACATGCATTGAAATTGGTGGAGATGCCATTATCTCCTAAAAAGAGAAAAACGACACATCCACTGATGTTAGTGGAGACGCCTTAACTCCCATCCTGATGCAATCTCTGAGATAATAAATACTTCCGAAAAAATTGGTGGAGATGCCAATCCTCCAATGAAACATTGTCTTCCAAAACATCTCATTTTCCGGCAGCAATCGAGGTAGCAACTAGCAACTCACTGGAAAAATGTAATCTGACGGCCTTTGATGAAACGGATACGGAAAGTGAAGAAAAGAAGTTCCAAAACTCGAGTTGACTTTTGCAATAAACTCACCCAAGATAATAATAAGTTTAATGCTAACAAGAAGTAAGCTTAACTCCACACACAAAAAGCCCACTCTGAGGCTTGGGTGTAAGGGCAAATGCCCCAAAGGAGAGTTAAGCTTATACGAATCTACCAAGAAGCAAAACTCTCAAAAGCCGTCAACGTCGTCCTCAGTCATTTCGAATTGCAGTCTACAAAAA
>NW_007387348.1:0-2107 GCF_000475195.1 Diaphorina citri
TCTATCGTTTGAAATGAGAATGCATTTTCGTCTGATAAATGGGTTTGGTTTCAAGCGGAGGACCGAGTGATAAGCAAAAACAATATTATCTCAGAGTATTCACAAAAGATACACATAGTAAGCATATTTCGGGCCAGGTCTACAGTTTTATTTCGACCTTTTTGGTCGACAATATTATCTCAGAGTATTCACAAAAGATACACATAGTAAGCATATTTCGGGCCAGGTCTACAGTTTTATTTTGACCTTTTTGGTCCATTTTTGGACGTTTTTCTTGCATCTGTGATTCTGCACAATCCCAAAGCTCATTTCAGTATTACACTGGAACGTTTGGTCGCGTAAATTTTATCTAGGTGTTCCATTTCAATAAGTTGATATAGTTTTTGATACTACAATGCAAGCTAACATGCCCTTCTTCTTGGCAAATTCACTGGAACGTTTGGTCGGGTAAATTTTATCTAGGTGTTCCATTTCAATAAGTTGATATAGTTTTTGATACTACAATGCAAGCTAACATGCCCTTCTTCTTGGCAAATCACAAGACAGAAGGAAAAATTTTCGATCTGCAAAATTGGAGAAAAACCAATCTTGAAACCACAGATCCATCCAGGTGATCCAATCTGTTGGCGAGAAATATCTTCAATTCCTACCCTGTTACAATCTATTCACGGGGATACCTATTTATAAGTCCACACACATGACGGTAGCTCCTCTAGTCTGGTAAAGAAAGTACTCCAGGCACGCGATAGTCCAGTCAGTCGGGTATTATTTATTGCATAACTTCCAGACCAAAGCCAAGTGCCAATTCCCTTTCGAATGCCAATGACTGGAAAAATGCACCTTGGCAACTAATCCGATATGATCAGAAGGCATTCCTATTTTCCTATACCTACCAGGAGTTATGGTATCCTTATGCCTTTCTTTTGTTTGAACTCGAGTGACTTCCTAGGTGAAAGAATGTTGAAAGCTCACGATCAAGAACCCAACAGCTTTGTCAGGTTTATTAATCTGATCTGAATATATCTACAGGGTGTTCCAGAAAGTATTAAACTTGGGTGGTTTGTTGAATAAATTAACGATTCATCAGTTTTCTGGAACGTTAAAAAAACGAGGAAAAGGTCATCATAGTTTTCTCTTTTTCTCAAGCAAACTCCTTGGCCGAGTGGGTATCACACTAGGCTTGCACGCCGGAGATCGCGGATTCGATTCCCGGCGGGGTCGAAGAAGTGGGTTGGTTCCAATTGGATTTGTAGCTGAGGAAGTGGATTTTGCCCAAACGGACCGGACTGGTTTTGGATGGCAGTGATATTTACAGCCCAGTGAGCCCAGTAAAGTTGTATTTTACTTTCGGGAAACTGACATTTGACCTTTGAAAAATTGACCACTCTTCTATAAAGTTCTATTGGAGCAGTGGAAAATACACCCTAACTAGACTGCCTAGAGTTTCTAATGCCTAAGCCTAACTGACATCGTGCAATCCAGCATAAGTTTTGTACATTCTAAACACCCTGTTTATAGAGTATAATCAACAACTTTGTCAGCTTTATTAAACTGATATTTAAATATACAACCCTCTCGGGATCAGATATTTTTATCTGATGTTCGGAGAAGTAAAATTCATTAAATTATGCGAGCGCATTGGAAAACTTGCGCGGTGAAAGAATGGGGAAGTTTGCGCGTATAACCAGAGGCAATGAAAGCAATGCTGTTATGCTACCCTATGATCAAAGGCATACGTCAAGCAAGAAAACAACACTTAGCCCAGAGCAAAAACTACGATGTTAGGTACGTCAATGTATCCTCGCAAATATTCCCAATCTTCAGGAAAAACTATAGTTTAGGTACCTACCTATAACAGTCGAACCTGCCTAATTGTGGGACACGTCTAAATGGGAAACCTGGAAAAAACTTTAATTTGTAGGTACTTGTAGGTAATACATATAGGTATAATAGAGAAACACTTTTGTAATTGGGAAAATCGGGGAAAAATTGCCGCTCCCGAAGATTCCCATATTAGACAGATTTGACTGTAGGTACATATTTTGGAATGCTTTTGGGTCATAAATTTAAGTAATGAAAACTCTGCTCATTTATCTAAAAATCAAAA
>NW_007387349.1:0-2107 GCF_000475195.1 Diaphorina citri
TTGTAGGCGTTGTTTTCCGTTTTTAGCAACTCGGTCATGTCCATCATGTGGATTTGTGGTTGGTCCTCCTGGTCCTATGTTGACAACCTGTAGGAGAATTTAGATGGATTTGTGTTACTTCCTGTGTCAACTTTCCGAAGCCAATATCCATCCGGATTCTAAAGCTGCGTCCACACATAGTCGACAGTCGTCGATCGATTAGGTGAATCTATGTTGTCGAGGCAGTGTGGACGGTTTCAGTCGACTATGTGTGGACACCGCCATCACATAGCCATGTTGATTTCCAACTGTACATTGTACAATGATTATAAAATACCAAATTATCTGGTCTCCGATTCAGAAAGAGCTTGGCACTTCGCAAAAGTTATGATCTTTTGACGTAACATTACAAAAGGAAACCATTTAAAAACATTAATGGCTATATTAAAATAGTTTCTGTGACGTCACAATAACTTTACAAAAATTATGACCATATGATGTAACTTTACAAAAGGAAACCCTTTAAAAACAATTCATAACCTTTATAATAGCTTCTGTGACGTCACAATATTGCAAAATGTAAAGTTCCTTTCAGCAGCGCAGTCCAGAAAGAGCATTTTGATTGCTTGTTTCAAGTAAGTACAGAACGAAATTTACACAGATTATTTTACAGAAACTCACAACCGACTAGAAAAACTATAAACTGCCACGGAGGCTTATGTGATCGCCCATTGTCGTTGGTTGGAGTGTGTTGATTTGTCTGTTGCTGGCTTTGCCAATTCGTATAGTGTTGGTCATTTGTCTGTTGCTGGTTCTGCCAATTCGTATAGTGTTGACCATTTGGTTGTTGCTGGTTCTGCCAGTGTTGTCCATTGTGTTGGCTTCCGCGGGGTCGTCTCAGTTGGTCCAGTTCTTGTTGGCACACCAGCAGTTGGTTCTGGATGATGGCTAGGGCTTCGGATTTGCTCTGGAGTTTTCGCTTGTAGGCGTTGTTTTCCGTTTTTAGCAACTCGGTCATGTCCATCATGTGGATTTGTGGTTGGTCCTCCTGGTCCTATGCTGACAACCTGTAGGAGAATTTAGATGGATTTGTGTTACTTCCTGTGTTCACTTTCCGAAGCCAATATCTATCCGGATTCTAAAGCTGCGTCCACACATAGTTGACAGCCGTCGATCGACGAGGTGAATCTATGTTGTCGAGGCAGTGTGGACGGTTTCAGTCGACTATGTGTGGACACCGCCATCACATAGCCATGTTGATTTCCAACCTTCGATAGAAGAGGAACATTAAGAAGAAGAAGTAGTAGTTATAGGACATTGGACATCAAGAAGACTGAGGTTCGAACCCAAGAAGCGACAAAACTTGTACTTCCAATTTCCGAATTTCAGAGTCGACAGTTCACACCCTCCAATCAATCACTTCACTGAAAATTACTGAAATTTTTCATTTTCTTTCCACAAAAGAAAAGGAGTGAAGATACAATGGATTTGTGACTGCCATCATCAGTCTATGCTTACCTATTTAGGTACTGAGATGGCAAATTTTTGTAAGGAACCTGATTATTATGAGACCTGTAATTTGGAAATTGGGTAAAATCTGAAGACTGAACCCAACCTCGAAAGAGTCCCGTAATATACGTACCTATGTATTTCAGGTGAAATTTGCACACAAAAACTCACACGACACCTATAAATTAAACGCGTTCCTCCTATGTTATATTTAACTCTCTGGCCACGTTAAAAATTCTCACACAGATACGTACGAATTGTGAATTTTTTGGGCTATCAAAATATTTGTCAGTGCTTGTGTCGGGATTCATGTAGGTATTTCTGAAACAAAACATCATAGTTTCGTCATTATGCAATTCCTTTGTGTTATTATGTCATAGCTTTGGTGCTCACTGCAACATTGTAGGATTTTCCCAATACATATCTCAAAAATACTAAATTCCAATGTTTCCATGCTGGCACCGGTCGCTATGCGCATTATTATGTCATAGCTACTCATTTTCCTCGCGAGGCTCAGTGGGCCCCGCAACAGCCAGTCACAGAATCAATCATTGCATGATACAAATTTCTTGACCCCGCCGGGAATCGAACCCGGGTCTCCCGCGTGCAAGATGATCTA
>NW_007387350.1:0-2107 GCF_000475195.1 Diaphorina citri
TATTTTGGTTGGTAAAAAGTTGTTTTTCCGGCCAAGTCCCAAAAAAAGAGTTATTAAAACGGGACTTACTCGTACTTCTCTTGTCCGTCATATCACTAGAAAACGGGACTACATTATACATATAAATAAGGGATAGATATCATCCTGTCATACATATTATGGGATATGGGTTCGCTTCTCGAAAATAAAACAAAATTTTCCGTTGGATTTTTTTTTCTCATTAGACTTTTTTGGAGACCCCGTAGGGAGAGTGAGTTTTACAATTAGCTGAACTACTTCTTCGTTTTAGATACTCGACTGACTATTATTTTTCAATACATTTATTTATTAAATACGAGAGACCCTACTGACTAATTTATCCCCCTCCCGGTTTTCAGATCTACATGAAGCGACTCCTGACCAAATATCTGGAACGTCTGTCCACCATAGCGGGAAGTCTGATCAACTGTGGTCCTGTACTCTCCTGGATGGAGCTGGACAATAGGGGTCGTCGTCTACTGGTAACAGAAGGGGACAGCTGCCCTATTAATACGCCTGCTGTGGCCGCTGCCTATTCTGTTGTCAAATACACGGCTGTCGCTGCTGATGAGATCTCTTTTGAGGTGAGTACAAGCGTGAGCAGGAGGACGTGGGTTCGAATCCCGGAGACATGGAATTTTAAATTAAATTGATAATTACGATCTGCTGGGGTAAGGGGATTTCTTAGTTTCATTCAAGTTGTGTAATATGTGTACATTGGTCTTACAAATCAATAAGAATAGAATATACCTTGTTTATCCTGCCCGAATAGTACAGAGAAGCCCCTTTACGCCAGCAGTCTAAACAAGGTATATTTGATTGGTTTTAATAATAGTACAAGTATCAGTAAACGTGTATTTTTGGAGACGCTCATACCTAATTATTGTTTGTAATAAGTATTGATTGTAATAGATATTGATACTCCTTGTCCATTCATAAAGCTGTGTCCACACATAGTCGACCATGTTTGTACACACCTCAAGAAGGTATCATATGGTTATATCTACCCTGAACAACAATCATTAACGGAGAAATTAAACGACACTGTATTCTTTACCTAGCTCAAGTCCAACGAAGTTAGAAATAAGAATTTGTTGATGAGTAAGTTGAAAGTCCCAACTTCTTGTATTTTCTTTTCTTTTTTCTGTAATTGGTTTAATCTCCTTGTACAGTTAAATAACTTATTTTACGTTGGAAAAAAGAAGAAAATAAGAAGTTCTTTTTGTACATTTTCTCAAGTCCAACGAAGTTAGAGATAAGAATTTGTTGATGAGTGAGTTGAAAGTCCCAACTTCTTGTATTTTCTTTTCTTTTTCCTGTAATTGGTTTAATCTCCTTGTACAGTTAAATAACTTATTTTACGTTGGAAAAAAGAAGAAAATAAGAAGTTCTTTTTGTACATTTGAACTTCTCGTCTACTCGTTAGTGGTGGAAATCTTCTACGTGAAGCTTTTTCTAGTTTTATGTATCCTTCCTGTTTAGTAAGTTTTCCTTTGAAAGAAATGATTCAATTTATAAAATTTTCACTTTGCTTTGTAGATACGTGTTTATAGCAACTTCCCACCTACTCGTACATTGTAGTCTGATATATTTACAGTCATGCACGATAAATCTATTTCATCCTTCCTGTTTAGTAAGTTTTCCTTTGAAAGAAATGATTCAATTTATAAAATTTTCACTTCGCTTTGTAGATACGTGTTTATAGCAACTTCCCACCTACTCGTACATTGTAGTCTGATATATTTACAGTCATGCACGATAAATCTATTTATATTCCGGTCTGTTGTAAAAAGAAAGTCGGTGCCCGGGAAAAGTTGATGCAATTAAAAAAGCGAAAGGTGATGAGTACACAGAGAAATTGAAAGAAATGGGAGTGAAAATGGGAAAGCGAGAATGGGAAGGGAAGGTGATGAGTACACAGAGAAATTGAAAGAAATGGGAGTGAAAATGGGAAAGCGAGAATGGGAAGGGAAGTTAATGAATTTAAAGGAAGTAGTGGGTAGCTAGCTGGTGCGAAGTACTGATGAAGAGAAGGAAGAAAATATAGGAGAAGACAAGGAAAAGGTGACAGGGAAAGAGGAAATGGAGG
>NW_007387351.1:0-1097 GCF_000475195.1 Diaphorina citri
TGTGGGTCGTCCAACCAGGAGTTTTTAATTAATTTTAGTTTTTATATTTTTTTTTATTTTTACTTGTTAATATTATTATTTTAGGAAAATGAAAAACTGCCTATAGTATTGTTTATCGAAGAAAAAAAAATGTGAGGGGGGCCCCCATTGTCGGTGTTAACACCGGGGCCCAGTCCAATGAACGGGCCTGTATATTATAACGTTGTGACTACAGTGAGACAGGAGCCTAGGAATATTCGAATCGGATAATTGATTAATTCCTAGGCACGAATACGGGATATACAGGGTGCGACTGATCGCAGGATCACACACTGAATTACGTCAACTTTTATACCAGATACCGAGGTACCCTGTCTGGCTGGGGGACGTTAAACAGGGAGTAGATCAGCTTAGTCTGGCTGGGAGACTTTAAACAGAGAGTATACCAGCCTGAATTTCCCTTGCTAAAAAAAAGTAGGTTGAGTGTGAAGGGCATCCGCTCGTAAAATTTGAAACCAAAACCAAATGAGAGTCCAAACCAATCACTCTAGTTAGGGCTGATTGGGAGGCTGACGAAAAACGCCGAAGAATATTGTATAGAGGGAAAAAGGCAAAGAAGAAGAAGAAGACCGAGGTACCCTATATAACTGGATAGTGTACAACCATAGATACCCGCATCAGCTAAATTGCGTCTCTCTGATAGGCTGAGAGTTGTATGATTTATTTCAGAGAAGGAGTATCAATTGATCAACTCACATGTACTTTGACAGTGATTCACCATGCAATACATGTACATGTATGTACATTAAGCATTAGGTAGGTATCCCAAAAATCCTACAACGGGTATAAGTAGTGCTTTGTTTAGACTGTCAGCTTAGAACAAGTTGTTCCATTATACTAACAGTTTGCAGGATAAGACCAAAGTACGAAAGAATAGGATAAAGCCAGCCGGGCCGAAAACAAACCTTAAGCACCGAAAACAAGCAAATCCAGCAGGTTAAACAAAGTATATTCTATTAGGTATGTGTAAAGGTATGTCACCTAGGTATGTCTATTAGGTATGTCACCAAATATTTTGTATTATTATTATTATTATTATTATTATTATTATTATTATT
>NW_007387351.1:1537-2106 GCF_000475195.1 Diaphorina citri
CCGCGAATACCGCGAACAACCGCAGATACCGCGAGCAAACCGCGAATAGGTGACTTATCACAGAAGAATCGATGAGGACCTTCTACTTATGAAAATGAAGGGGAAATGAGTAAATTAATTCCGAACTTCAAACCTATGGTCAAAATGTAGGAGAATCCTCCCCTCAACCCCCTACATTTCCCCTGACCCCTTACATGGTTTTTGGTAGTAGGGGGTCAAGGGGAGGTTTCTTCAGACCTAGATTTTTGTCAGAGCTCATTCTCTTTTCTGCTTTCAGACTGGAAGGTTCTCTCTGCTCCCTCTCTCCTCTCTGTGATATCTCCAAATATTTCAACATGATTTTTTTTTTTTTACAAGACTTTCCATTAGAGTATTTAAGATGACCAAGGAGTCTTTACTATGTAACTTTTCACGAGAAATCAATCGGTGTACATGTAAGGGTTCTAGGAATGATGGTTCACGAAATATGCGCTTGAAACAAGCCAATATCGAAAAATTTCGAAAGTTATATCCACTTTTTTTTACACCAATAATTTACGACATACAGCCTGATTTCCTCGAATTTGCCA
>NW_007387352.1:0-2106 GCF_000475195.1 Diaphorina citri
TGAGGCGAAACAAGGGTTGAAGGATGAAGAGAAGGAAAATTCGTACTGAACAGATGAACAAGGTGGCTTGAGGGAAAAGTTTCAGGGTGATGAAGACTTTGGTGATGACATTGTAGCAGAAGTACCCGAACTGAAAGAACCAATGCACAGGCTGAAAGCCAAGGGAGTTATAAAGCCCACCGCTCACTATCAGGAAGACCTGACAGGTACGCCAGAACAGGTCCACCTGTTATTTGATGAGTTCTCCATCCATATCTTCAAAATCCAATAGATATAATGCCCCTTCAATTTATTCTATAGTCCACATGACTAGCACCCATGTAGAGAATTAGAATCAATTACTAGGCGCTCCAGTGTTTATTGTTTGTTAATAGGTTTTAATGTGCGTTGTTTAAAATTTATGACCCCATCGGGGAGCGTTGAAACGATTTTATTGGTGTTTTCATGTGGAATTTGTTGATGACACTTTACCAGAAAAAAAAAGAAGCAAAGCACCTTGAAGCAATGGAAGTACAAGAAAAGATACAGAAGAAGAAAAAAAGAAAGTAGGTACTGAGGATTAGAACTATTAGCAGAATACTTTGTGAATGAAAAGCTATGTAAGGAGATATGTTTTGCCAAATCCTGTCGGTTATGGATCGTTATTTTCTCAACACCTTAGAAAGTCCTCCACTAAGGAATAGATAGGAAACAATGAACACCGAGTTCGAAGGTATAAAGATCCATGCCCCGGGCAAATCCCTTCCGTTGGCGTTGGTCCAGTTTTGATAATTTCATTTTCGCTTTTCGGTGCTATTATTAAAATGGTTTTTATTGTATCAACCTGTCAACTATTAGGAGGGCATCAGATATATCTTATTTGATAACTTTGTCCCGGTAATCTAGTTCTTATGGTATCTATGTAGGAACTTGAGAGGAGCAACAATCATCAACATTAGTGGAAGATCGTTTGGGTATTGTATTGTAGGTATTTCCCTTTTGAGCTGAATTGCTGATATCTTTTGGAGAAACTACATAATCGGACCAAAACCCAGTTTCATGGTGAAGTGTCTGAAATCAGAATGGGTTTTCGAAACCGGGCTGCATTGCATGAAGCATAAATTCCTAAGCATTCTAGGGGTTTTATCAGTATCGGATCAGTTCTTCTTGAATTTTATTGTTTCCTCTGCCTAGTATTTCTCTATGCAATTCTCATACTATGTATACCTATCCTGCCTTCCTAATTAAAACATTGAAAAACAGCCTATCAATCGGTACTAATATAACTATTAAAAATAGGGAGCCGGGATCGGTATCACTGACTTCACCATACTTATCAGCAACTTCACCAAGACTGTCATCAGCCACAAAAGACAGTTCAAAGCAGAAGCTAGACAGGGAGAGAGAGAGAGAGAGAGAGAGAGAGCGGGAGAGAGAGCAGGAGAGAGGGAGAATAACGACAGAAAAACAGAGGCAAAAAGGGTTGCTTTAAAAATGCCACTAAAAAACGGTCATTAGAGTCATTAGGCCTCCCCCCAGGGCATAAATTAAGTCATCAAAACTATGTATACCAGTAGCAGTAGTCAACTGAAATTAAGACCTAAAAAAAAAAAAGGAATGAGAGTAAAATGGAATGGGTGAGAGGGAAGGAAAGGCTTTCTATTGTAATTAGAGTGTGTGTGAAAGAGAAGGAGAGAGCCCAAGGGGTAATTCCCTCAAGGGGACATTGGTAATAGAGCGAGAGAGAGAGAGAGGAGGAGGAGGGGCTATTATTATGTTTGAACTTTGTCCCCTTCTAAATTCTTAATTGTAGGGCAATTATGATTATTATTTAGTTTTTTTTTTTTTTCGAAAGAGTTCCTGTGTATTTTTCCAATACTAACATGCATAGGCTCCTAACATGTATTGCACTTTGACATAATTATGTAGAAAGGGGTGATATACCAATTTCCAGAGATTTCTTTAGGTCTAATTGGTGGAGATGACAAAATTCCAAATTAGTGGAGATGTCAAAAGTCCCAATTGAACATTTTTATTTTGATTTTCTCTATGTCAATTGCAATATAATTATGATCTACCTTTTAAGATTGAAACTTTTTCTCCCTACTACTGCCATGCTTTCCTTTC
>NW_007387353.1:0-2105 GCF_000475195.1 Diaphorina citri
GCCTCGGCTGGGATCGAACCCACGCCCTCCTGTTTACCAGGCGAGCGTCTTGACCACTACGCCACCGAGGCAGGTTATCATATTATTATCATCATTATTATTTTTACTTGTTTTGTTATTATTTCTTGCATTGTTATTTTTGCCAAAGCGTTTTTCCACGCTCCGTTGTTGTCTTAGCGAAAATAGTAATAATAATGATAATTTTCCTTTGTCGTTAATATGACGACGGTAATCAGTGCAAGCGTTTCTGAGAATATGCTTTCCCCATTCTAGAAATCAGATTAAAAGAAAAACTCAGTTACAGTTCCCTTTGTCAAACCTCTTTAAAAAAAAAAAGAAAAGAGGAGAGAGAGAGAGACAGACAGAGAGAAAAATAATCTTAAGCCTGCGGCGAAAGCACGTTGAATGCACCAGTTTCACATAACATGAGCCACTGAACATACCATCTCATGTTACCTCTGAGCACAGGAATGAAGCAACGTTGCGCGTGGTCAGTATGTGGATGGGTGACCATCTGGACAATCGCGTGTTGGCTTTTCCTTACCTTACTCAGGCTGGGTGAGGTTAATGTAGAGGGTAGCTTATTGCCAAATGGAGGGTAGTACCCCCCGTCACTAGAAACCTAAGCAGTCTTGGTATTCGAGCCCAATAGATCAGTTGCGCTTACTTGGGTGATGTTTCAAAGTCATAGAGGAGGAAAAATGAGGACCAACGGAATTTTTCTTTTTCTTCTACGACTTCTAGATACCGAGATAAATCGATTTACAAAATACCGGTAAATCGTGAAGTTTGACGTCACGGCATACGATGACGTCATAATTCATGGCGATGACGTCATAATTCATGACTTCCGCTTCGTTTGTTTGTGCGCAAGCGTTTCTGCGCATTTTGACGTGAAATCTGACGTCACAAGTCTTTGAACTTTTTCATTAGAACATTACTTTTTCCGAGTTTTGACCTCAGATTTGGATTTTTTACTACTTTTTACGTAGGAATTGACCATTTATTAATAATTTTTACCCATTTGCAACTCCTCCATTGACTTGGAAAAACACCTCTATATGTATGTCGATAGTAGAAAAATCTAAATCTACATTAACACAAAAACACTTCGAAACATATGAAAATATAAGTATGTATGTATAAATATATGTTACTTTTTCCGAGTTTTGACCTCAGATTTGGATTTTTTACTACTTTTTACGTTTATATAACCATTTATTAATAATTTTTACCCATTTGCAACTCCTCCATTGACTTGGAAAAACACCTCTATATGTATGTCTATGTCGATAGTAGAAAAATCTAAATCTACATTAACACAAAAACACTTCGAAACATATGAAAATATAAGTATGTATGTATAAATATATTTACACGTTAAAAAAATAATAGAAAAAAAAAAAATACAACAAAATAGAGGGAGTGTGGATTTGGAACCCCCTCGAAAAAATTATGAATTTAAAATTTTAGACGGTTATACTAATTTTGTATCTTGATAGTCACTGGGTTCTAAGAGTTCAAAGGCCTTACTGTTATTTGCTGATATAATGGGCCTTTTAGAGGGGGTGTGGATTTGGAACCCCCTCGAAAATGAATTTAAAATTTTAAACGGTTATACTAATTTTGTATTGATAGTCACTGGGTTCTAAGAGTTCCTTACTATTATTTGCTGATATAATGGGCCTTTTTAATCTCAACTGATAGTATAAATATTATAAATAAGGTTTATTGAAATCATTTATGAAACAATTTAAGTCCATGCTTGAAAAAAATTGCAAAAGATTGAACATGATTTGAATATTTTGAATAATAAAATATTTTCATTCGATGATTTTTTGCAATGAAAAACAATGTTCTGATATCTAAAAAAATCTGCTGCTAAGAGAATTGATTTTCATGGGAGTTCTGGAAGTTGCTAATTTTTCTTCTCAATTTTTGTTAACTATATTTATTCATTTTTTCTTCTGTTTTCTTTACAGAAGCAACCCATAGAGGCTAAGCCTGGGTTATGGGTCGGGGGGAATAAATAAAATGAAATTGGAAAAAGAACGTGGTAAAATGCACATCAGCTGGTATTAAATAACAAATTTAGTGATTATAAA
>NW_007387354.1:0-2105 GCF_000475195.1 Diaphorina citri
ATATTTAAGGGTATTTGAGTGAAATTTCGAGTGTATGGCCGCCATACACGCCTTATATGGACGCTACGCCACTGTACATACCTATGTATACAAGTATGTACATAGGTACTAAGTAGAGCCTTAGTAAAAGGAGTAGAGAGTGAAATGATATGTTTGTTGTGTTGATGGATAACATAGATAGTACAAAAATATACCTAGTAGGTAAAATGGATAATGATAATGATAATACCTAAGGTGATGATAACACTATGATAATAATAGGTAGGTACCTGCCATAGGATGAGTAAGTGTCAGTTCTCAGAATAGCCCAGACAACTACCCGACTGCCACACCCTGGAATGTCACTTCATTTCACCTATGTGCCCTATGTCTAATTCTCTTCCTTCTTCTTTCCTCTCTCGCTTATCTTTCTTTCATCATTTTTCTCCGACCCTTCTCTCTTTTTCTGTCATTTATTCTATCTTTCAAAATTATCAGTAAAACAAAACTTGGGAAATGGAAGGAGCGGAGATAATATTTCTAAACTTTCTAGTTTCTAGACGTCCGTCTTGTCTGGACGAGGGCCTTTAAATGCCAAACCTTCCAACACCGTGAGGTAGGCACGGAAAGTAGAGCAAGTTACCAAACAAATTTACAGGCTTAAATCCCAAACCTTCCAACACCGTGAGGTAGCCACGGAAAGTAGAGCAAGTTACCAAACAAATTTACAGGCAAATGCCAAAACTTAGTGGAGCTAAAATTTTGAACGCCCTTCCTTCGACCATCAAGCTCTACAGAAAAAGAATATTGGAAACCAATTTAAATCTCGACAATAGGAACAACACGGCACCAAGTCTGGTCAGAATATCCCCCGGTGCATTCTATAATATCCATATCTACATATATCCATACTTATTCCATATCCGATCTACGAACCAAGGACAAAACTTATGAGACCTCTGAGTGGTAAACACGTAGGTAGCTAAGTATAGAATAGTATACTTACCTATATGTAGATACGTATAGAATTATAGATGAACAATATTGTCATTATTATTTGTTGTTATTCATGCTGAAGAATATTTGTGCTATGGACAAGGGCCTTTAAATCCCAAACCTTACAACACCGTGAGGTAGGCACGGAAAGTAGAGCAAGTTACCAAATAAATTTACAGGCAAATGCCAAAACTCAGTGGAGCTCAAATTTTGAACTCCCTTCCTTCGACCATCAAGCTCTACAGAAAAAGAATATTGGAAACCAATTCAGATCTCAACAATAGGAACAATACGGCACTAAGTCTGGTCAGAATATCCCCCGGTGCATTCTATAATATCCATATCCAAATATCCATAGGTATCCATATTCCATATCCGAGCTACGAACCAAGGACAAAACTTATGAGACCTCTGTGTGGTAAACAATATGCATTATAGCATGTACATATTTACAAATATGTACCATATGTAGGAAATCATATGTATTATAGCAAATGTATTTCTAAGCACATGTAGTTTTACCTAGATGCAAGCTGGTAGCCTTCAGGTCACCGGAATTAATAAATCGTGTTTAAGTTAAGGTAGGTACCTAATTGAAATTAAATTGAGAGAGAGGAATTTACCTTGTGTCAAACCCATTATTACAGTCATATAGTCATGGTATTTACTGTTATGTACTCGTAGATACGTATAGACTATAGATGAAAAATATTGTCATTATTATTTGCTGTTATTCATGCTGAAGAATATTTGTACTAGCACGAAACATTGGAATTGTAAACATAAGGTGATTAGCAAATCCTATGAAGATCTTGCTTCAAGAGATTGTTTTATTGATTTTCAAACTGTGCACATCTAATATGTACCTACTATGTAGTATCTACCTACCTACATAATATGTTAATAGTGAAACAGCTTATATCATTTGGTAATCTTGGTATACTAGGTCCTGTGTGTTATGGGGCTTATGGGTTACTTTTAATGCTTCAGGGATAGACATTCTGGAGACATCCTAACAAAAACTAAAATAATAAAGGTGCATTATAGTGAACATTGGTGGATGTGTCAAAACTCCGGTTATTATTTGAATGGAAATTGGTGGATGTGTCAAAACTCCGGTTATTATTTGA
>NW_007387355.1:0-2104 GCF_000475195.1 Diaphorina citri
TCCTGTTTACCAGGCGAGCGCCTTGACCACTACACCACCGAGGCAGGTGATGTGTGATGAATACTCGTATGAATTGGGATAAAAAAAAAAGTTTAGATAAAGAGATGCAATAGAAAAGAATTGAGATTAGAAGAGTTGTGATATAAAGAGATGCGACAGACAAGCATTGGGATAAAAGAGGAGTAAAATTTGGGCAGAGTACGAGTAGATGGGATGAGATTTAAAATAGGGGAAGGCAAGAGGAAAGGATTTAATGGGTTGTAAGGAAGAGACTAAGAGAGGGAGAAAAGGAAGACAGGTAATGAGTAGGGAGTAGGAACGAGAGAATTAGTAGAACTGAGAATAGGGAAGGAATGATGGGAAGAGGTACGGATTTAGAGTAGGGAATTTAAGGGAGAGAAGAGGAGGGGAGGTGGAGAAGGACACAATGAATCATTTAGTTGTGTTGTACCATATCTCAAGTGCTCATAATTATACTCTCTTCAATGTAAGGGTTGTGGGTTTTTTTCTTGAACTCTTGTAGGTCTTGGACACCTGACACTCCATGATCATGTCCTTCTTCTGACTTTTTAGTTTTTAGATTTTTACTGAAATATGACCGAACCTCTAGTTTCCTGACATACGATGGAAAACAATATCCAACATGGAAAATGTTGTAAAAACATACCTGAATGTTAAAATGGGACTGTAGAAAATTATTCACTTCTCATATTTTTGGTTACACTGTATTTTTTTGACAAAATCTTTTTTACCATTGAGATATTGGTAAAATTGTGTGTGAGACCGGGGTTCGAATCCGGCGTGCTACAGAAATTTTTAATTTGTTACATTGGTGAAGATTAATTACCGGAGGAGATGGTGAAACTGGGGAAAATACGGGACACGCGTGTCCCGTACGGGACATTTTGAAAAGTGCCCAAAATACGGGACGTCCGGGAAATACGGGACGTCTGGCAACCCTAGTGTTCACACAAAATAATTCCCATTCGACCATAATAATATTAATACCTAATCGAAATTTTCTGCATACAAAAATAAATAAGCATTTGATTTTTGATTCCTTTTGACCAATTCAAATAGTAAAAAAAATAAAATAAAATAAAAAATTCTTCTATTTTGTAAATAGTCTCATTCTTCCTCCATATCTAGGCATTTAATTTTCCTCTTATCAATGTCATTTCGTAGGAAATAGGTACCAATCTGTCTGACATACTACCGCTTGAGGTAGGTAACATGCTAGGCAGTTAGGTACCTAAAATTACATAGTTATGTACTTATTGGTGTTAGGTATAAGTACAATTACATATTTTATCTGTTAGGTACTTCACAATTTTATTATTGTTTGTTTTATTTATTGTATAACCAACTTGCATTTTAATGTGCATAACCATGTTTTCTTCCTAATTCTTTTTTTAAAAAAAGGGAAACCTAATTATAGTAAAATTATGAGTATGTTCAGATGTAAGTTTATGTTTTTATTGTTTACGTACCTATAATGTTACCCAAACTACCTAGGGACCCCTGTGTTTTATACAATCAAGTTACCCGCCCCTAAATGTTACCCTATTGTCCAAAGTTACCCTCAAATTATTCGACTATAGTCCCTCGATCTATCTTCCCCTCTTTGGAAAAGGTGCTAGGACGATTTGAATTTACATTTTAATCCTGTTGGAATTTGCATAATTCTGATTAGGTCCTGACCTGCAGGTTTTGTGTAATGAGGGAAATTATCACACTCTCTCTCTTATCCTGGAGTGGAGTTCGTGTTTTTCCTCGTGTCATAAATAATTTATTTTCCTTTTTTCTGTGGAAGATTCATTTCCCAGGGTTTAAGTTATGCTTGGTAGGTAATACATAATTAAAATTTATTGATGACATGTTTGATGATGCTTGTAATAACATCCACTTGAATTTGAGTTTTGGAGAGGCCAAATTTATAAATTTTCACTCCATTTTCAATCTCTCTCTCTATCTCTCTCTCTCTCTCTCTCGTAGAAAGGTAAAAACGTAAAAAGTAATTACCTACTACCTACCCACCTACTGAAAATATTGTACCAACATACCTACCTAATTTTTACTCCTGCTGAAATGTTTATCTAATGGC
>NW_007387356.1:0-2104 GCF_000475195.1 Diaphorina citri
AAACAAATAATAATTTTCTTTTCTTATAATCTTCTTTTGGAAAATTGTTTCTTATTGCTGCTGATAAAAAAAAAAAGAATTTCAATTGTTTTTGTTTTCCTTGTTATTGAGGAAAGCTCGCGCGTTGAGCCATTGTGGGGGAGTGAGGTTGACTCATTTTATGAAAAGTGTAATTCTGCGTCTGCTGGGAAGAAGGGAGGAAAGGAGAAAAGATTGGAAGAGGAAGGAGGAGGAGGGGAGGAGGAAGAGTGTTTTTTATGATAATTGAATTATCATAGAGTCTTGGGTGTGTGTGTTCGGGCATTATCCGAGTTATCTCATTCATAAATGTTACACTTAAAAATATTTTATAATAATCTACAGGATGGAATGTACCAATCAATGTATTTGGACTTAGCACATCGAGATACAGGGAACTGTTAACAACAAAGATCTTATTGGGCGGAAATCGAAGAGATGAGGACATGAGAGGAGAAAGCCAGCCGCTCTGAGAATGAATCCTATCAGGTTAAATTTCGTCCCGGGCAAGAATCGAACCCGCTACCAAGCGTTTACAAAGCAGGCTGGCAAATGGCAAACTCAAATTGATTTCTGATGGGTTGAATATTATTGTGCGGGCGAAGATAGATTGCTCTATGAGCTTAACTCAACCTAAGAGCCCAAGACACAAGTTTAATCTCAGATCCTGATTCTGGCCTTAAAAAAAATCGTAGTAAAACCGTTTCCAACGCCCACCCTGTATAACTGTGATAGCGTAGGTGAGATGAGAACACGTCTGTGTAGATTTTTATGACCGAAATGTAGCAGGAGATATTAAGTTTATGTGTGATATATATTTAACTTTATGCAGTCTATATTTACTTTATGAGGCATTTTAACTAATAGGAAACACACGTGACTACTTTAGACAGCATGAGAACTGGAGAACTTTAATCTTCACTTCATCTACACTCGGGAGCAGAAGAATCGGAGAAGGAAACTTTAAACGGGCTATACTACGGAGCAAAAAAATCAGACACTGTTTTCCTACATGATACTTACCTAATACTAATACATACTCATAGAATGATAAATCGTTCAAAGTCGAGTCAAATCGTTACAAACAGATGAACAGTTCGTTCTCGTCCGAAAACTGCCGAGAACAACCGAGTCCTAAGAAAGCGAAACTCTTCAAACAAATAAAAAAAGTTCCAGCTGAACTTTGGAAAAATACTTTAAACAAATAATAATTTTCTTTTCTTATAATCTTCTTTTGGAAAATTGTTTCTTATTGCTGCTGATAATTAAAAAAAAAGTTTCAATTGGTTTTGTTTTCCTTGTTAATGAGGAAAGCTCGCGCGTTGAGCCATTGTGGGGGAGTTAGGGTGACTTGGCCACCTTTGGAACTTTAGAGCCTGTGTTCTGATATTTCTATTTTAGAACTCGAGGATTTTCTTAGTTGAAGAAGTAGTCATTGAATAAATAGGACTAGGCAGTGGGTTGCTTGATACAACTGAACCACTATCTGTAAAAGGTGCTTAAATGTTGATCAATTGGTACATTGACCTTCTCATTCTTTGAACAAAAGGGCTAAACCATAATTTGCACGCCACCTTTCAAGTTTTTGTATCTTTGGTATTAGGTACTTACCTCGATTTCAACATTCTAATAGGAAACACACGTGACTACTTTAGACAGCATGAGAACTGGAGAACTTTAATCTACACTTCATCTACACTCGGGAGCAGAAGAATCGGAGAAGAAAACTTTAAACGGGCTATACTACGGAGCAAAAAAATCAGACACTGTTTTCCTACATGATACTTACCTATACTCATAGAATGATAAATCGTTCAAAGTCGAGTCAAATCGTTACAAACAGATTAACAGTTCGTTCTCGTCCGAAAACTGCCGAGAAGCTATACATACTCATAGAATGATAAATCGTTCAAAGTCGAGTCAAATCGTTACAAACAGATTAACAGTTCGTTCTCGTCCGAAAACTGCCGAGAAGTACTCATAGAATGATAAATCGTTCAAAGTCGATTCAAATCGTTACAAACAGATTAACAGTTCGTTCTCGTCCGAAAACTGCCGAGAACAACCGAGTCCTAAGAAAGCGAAA
>NW_007387357.1:0-2103 GCF_000475195.1 Diaphorina citri
TTTGACTAAGCTTAGGGGTGCTTAAATTTGTAATGTGTCATATTTGAAAAATAAAGATTCAAAAAAAAAAAACCCCAAGTCTTCTTCTTCTTCTTCTTCTTCTTCTTCTTCTTCTTCTTCTTCTTCTTCTTCTTCTTCTCCAAAATGTATGTGTTACCTCCCCAGACTGTACTTGGGATCAACCCCAAGTCCAAAATGTAAGTAGCAATGTGGTACCTCCCCAGACTGTACTTGGGATCAACCCCAAGTCCAAAATGTAAGTAGCAACTCCCCAGACTGTGCTTGGGATCAATCCCAAGTCCAACCTCCTCTTCCTTCCTTTTTCTTTACTCGTCTGTCTTTTTCTCCCGGTGAAAAATCCCGGTCCCTATTCCTTGAGGTGATTTTTCTTCACTCCCTCTCTGTTTACCTTCCTTCCTCTTGCTTTTCACTTTTTCCCTTCATATTTTTTCCACACAATTTTTTCTAAGAAAAACATTCCTGGAGGAAGAGAAATTGTTTTTTTTTTTTTTTTTTTTTTTTTTTTTTTTCCCCCGGGGGAAGAAGAAAGATGAGGGAAAAGAGAGAGGGAGAACAGGGAGGGTCTTCTCTCCCTCGAAAGGGGAGAGAGAGAAGGAGAGAGGAGAATGAGATTAAAGGGATAAGGAGAGAGAGGGGAGGAAAGATAAAGAGAGAAGGAGAAGAAGGAGAAAGAGAGAGATTAGGGAGTTGTTGTTTTTAATGAACATAAGGGATACGGGCGAAACAAAAGTTTTTCGAATAATTTGTAATTTTATTACAAGTGCAGCTTGGAATAAGAAGTAGGAGATAAGAACAGAAGGAGGAGAAGAAGATGAAGAAGAAGAAAGAAGACGACGACGACGAAAAAGAAGCAGAGGGAGATAAGAACAAAAGAAGAGGAAGACGAAGAAGAGGGAAGAAAGAGGAGATGGAGGAGAGGAAGCAGAAGTGGAAAAAGAAGAGATAGAGGAAATGAAGGGAACAAGAAAAGCCAGAGGAGATGGAAATTCGAGAAAGGGTTTTATCTAGATAAGACCCATAGAAGGCGGGATAGAGAGAGAATGAGGGAGAGAAAGGTAGAGAGATAATGAAATAGATAAACATAGAGGTAACAGAACAGAGAGAAGACATACCTACATAGTATCTACACACCTACTACATTAAGGTAAAAGAAGAAGAAGAAAGAAGACGACGAAAAAGAAGCAGAGGGAGCAGCTCGAGATAAGAACAAAAGAAGAGGAAGACGAAGAAGAGGTAAGAAAGAGGAGATGGAGGAGAGGAAGGAAAAGTGGAAAAAGAAGAGAAAGAGGAAATGAAGGGAACAAGGAAAGCCAGAGGAGATGGAAATTCGAGAAAGAGTTTTATCTAGATGAGACCCATTGAAGGCGAGATAGAGAGAGAATGAGAAAGGTATAGAGATAATGAAATAGATAAACATAGAGGTAACAGAACAGAGAGAAGACATACCTACATAGTATCTACACACCTACTACATTAAGGTAATGTTACAAATTGTTTGCAAATGTTCGCAAACACTGTTTGCAAACGATGCGCGCTTGGTGTAACATTAGCTTTAGGTAGGTACATAGGTATTTAGATTTTTAGAATGGAGAAAGTAGTATTCATTCTTACAAGGCACATTGCATACATTTGCTCATTGTCAGGCGTTCATACAATTTTTACCTCCATCCAGGTCTATAGGTAATTTACGTAACACCTTGGTATTAATCTATTTTAATCTATAAGAATACCTGTTTTTTGGTACCTTTGCCTGCTCTAACCGAGGTTGAAACTCACTTTGTGAACCCGGCAACCCGGCCATCAGAAGACACACAAAATACATTACACATAACTTGGTCTAAAAAATACAATATAGCGAACACACCATTTTTTATCCGAGGTCAAAGGCTAATTTATTGTAAAACTTTTTACCATCCGAAACAAAGTTCGGGCGCCCCGAGGCTGGAAAGTTAATACAGGCATTAATTAACTTAGGAACGCTAAGCTCCTGATAAAACAAATGGCTTCGAATTTAGGAGGATCTGGTAAAAAAAAAAAAAAAAAAAAAAAAAAGGGGGGGTTAAGGGGGTTTTAATTTTTTTA
>NW_007387358.1:0-2103 GCF_000475195.1 Diaphorina citri
CTCTTTCTTTCTCTCACTCCCTACCTTCTGCCTCCCTCCCTCTTCCTTTCATTCCTTCCTTTTCCGTTTAATCCGTTTCTCCTCTTTCATTCTTCCTTCTCTCCCTCTCCGGCTCTCACTCGTCTCTATCATTTTCTCTCCCCTCTTCCTCTTCCTTTCTTTCCCTCTCTCCTTTTTCCCACCTCCTTCCTCCCTCCCTCTTCCTTTCTCTCTCTCCCTCCCTCCCTTTCATTCTTCCTTCTTTTCCTCTCTCAGCTTTCTATCTTTCCCACTTCCTATCATTTTCTCTCTCTTCTTTTCCTCTCTCTTCCTACATCCCTTTCCCCCCTCCCTCTCTCCCTCCTGTTCTGTTTTTCTCCCTGACTACAAGCGTCAAATAGATTTTATTCCGGCACGTGTAACATCTCTATCCTTTCATTCCTCCTTCTCTTCCTCTCTCAGCTTTCTATCTTTCCCACTTCCTATCATTTCCGCTCTCTTCTTTTCCTCTCTCTCCCTAAATCCCTTTCCCCACTTCTCCTCTACCTCCCTCCCTCTCTCCCTCCTGTTCTGTTTTTCTCCCTGACTACAAGCGTCAAATAGATTTTATTCCGGCACGTGTAACATCTCTATTCCCCCCTTCCTTTTTCCCTCTGGTTTCTCTTCATTCTCTCCCTTTTCGTCCCTTTATATCTTGTCTCTCACAATGGAGGAGAGCTATTTTTCGAAATCTCTATGATCTTTTTTTGTACCAACTAAACTCGTTTGTGTTATGCTGACGATACTCTAGTCCGTTTGTAGGTAATTTCTAGAGATACATAAGCTAGATCACATAAAAAAAAACTCTTCTAACTTTGAAGATCCTGATTAGGGTTCCCATGATCGCTGTCCAGTTCCCCGCTGAATAGCGAGGGATTATCCTGCCTCGGTGGTGTAGTGGTCAAGGCGCTCGCCTGGTAAACAGGAGGGCGTGGGTTCAATCCCAGCCGAGGTATGGAATCCTCAATATAATTTGAGAATTTGACCACAATAATAGTAGTAGCCTACTGCTGGAGTAAAGGGACTTTTCAGTCCTATTTAGTGGTCAAGGCGCTCGCCTGGTAAACAGGAGGGCGTGGGTTCAATCCCAGCCGAGGTATGGAATTTTATCCTCAATCCTAATTTGAGAATTTGACCACAATAATAGTAGTAGCCTACTGCTGGAGTAAAGGGACTTTTCAGTCCTATGCGAGTTATAGTAGTAGCCTACTGCTGGAGTAAAGGGACTTTTCAGTTCTATGCGAGTAGTATAAATGAGCACTATTATTATTATCCTTTGAGAGAGGAATGCAGCGGACCTTCTGTTTGTAATTTGTGTACTAATATAATATCGTATTTGTCCTGTTTTATTTTTCAGGCAAATCAATATGGCAACTGGTCCTAGAACAGTTCGACGACTTATTAGTGAAAATTTTATTGTTAGCCGCTATCATTTCCTTTGTAAGTATACCTAGCTAAATACCTTTTTAGCTAAATTCCCTTTGGGAATGAACTATTTATTTTTTAATCTTTTTACCAGCCAGCCGCCTAGTTAGCTTGGTTGTTGTTTAGAAGAGGTAATCGTGCCTAACAAGTTAAGTGGGCGCTTTTGTTTCTTAAGCGACGAATTCATTTTGATTTTGAATATATGACTTTATTTATTTTTTTAATTTACAATATACATTTTATCCATTCTCCTATCTATGCTTATTCTAAGGATCAAATAATTATGAGAGGATGGATGCAATTTTATGGCCAAGTCTACTATCTACACTAAAGACCAGGAAAAAATCTGGTCTTTGTTTTGTAGATAGAAGTCCAGGTCAGTGAAAATTTTATTGTTAGCCGCTATCATTTCCTTTGTACATGACCATCTCTTTTAAGATTTATCTACCTGGTCTCTCTCTCTCTCTGTCTCCCTTTTTCTCTCTCTTTCTGTCTCTCTCTCTCTCTTTCTGTCTCTCTCTCTCTCTCTTTCTGTCTCTCTCTCTCTCTTTCTGTCTCTCTCTCTCCTCTCTCCCTCTCTCTCTCTCCTCTCTCCCTCTCTCTCCTCTCTCCCTCTCTCTCTCGTCTCTCTCCTCTCTCCCTCTCTTCCCCTTCACGGTT
>NW_007387359.1:0-2063 GCF_000475195.1 Diaphorina citri
AGAGAAGGAGATAGAGATAGAGAGAGAGAGAGAGAGAGAGAGAGAGAGAGAGAGAGAGAGGGAAGAAAGTCTGCACAAAGATGTGAGGCGGATTAGGTCTTATGTGTGTGAGAGAGAAAGAGGAGAAAATTAGGTACATACATCTACAAGGGAAGAGAGAGAGAAAGAAGAGAGAAACAGGAGAGGATCTTTAAGGCTTAAGTGAAAAGTTTTTTTTTTTTTTTTTTTTTTTTTTTTTTTTTTTTTTTTTTTTTTTTTTTCATGTCAAACAAACGAAGGAAAAGAATCAAGTAGGTAACTAAGTAGGTCGAAGAAAAAGAAGAGGGAACGCAAGTCGAAAAAGTTGATTGAAATCCCAGGGAAAAGAGGCAAAGTGGGAAATCCTGATGATATGACCTTAGCCGAATGTCACAAGCCAAAAATAAAACGAGGAAGAGGAGGAGCAGGAGGAGGAGAGAAAAAGAATATCAAATAGAGAGAGCAATGGAGCAGTTGCAAATGGGTAAAACTTATAAATAAATTGGTCGATTCCTATGTAAAAATTTGGGAAAAATCCAAATCTGAGGTCAAAACTCCGAAAAAATAACTGTAAAAGGTCGAAAATTCAATTTTTATTTTCCGAGTGAAAAATCCAAATCTGAGGTCAAAACTCCGAAAAAATAACTGTAAAAGGTCGAAAATTCAATTTTCATTTTCCGTTCTAATGAAAGAGTTCAAAGATGTGAAAAAATAACTGTAAAAGGTCGAAAATTCAATTTTTATTTTCCGTTCTAATGAAAGAGTTCAAATATGTGTGACGTCATAACTGTAAAAAGTCGAAAATTCAATTTTTATTTTCCGTTCTAATGAAAGAGTTCAAATATGTGTGACGTCAGACTTTACGCAGTTGTTTTTTTCCGTCCGTTAGGTAGCGGTATGCAAGCGCGCTAGCGGAGGAGCAGAAAGAAATGCGCAGAAACGTATGCGCACAAACACATAATGTGTTGCCTGCGAAGGACCTTTGCTCGGGACATTTGATGTGACGTCATCGCCTAAGGGAGCGTATGCCGTGACGTCAAAGTTCACGATTTACCGGTACTTTTTTAAAACAGAAGCATATATCTTGCCTTGAAACAAACAAAGAACAAAAAGACTAGCTTCTAAAACAAAAAGACTACCTAGTTTCTAATATGAATGTAAATGAACAGAAGAAGTAAGGTCCAAGTTTTTCCCTCTTCAAGTTATAGTTCCCTCTTGATAGAGGGAACTATAACTGCTGAGGTCTTATGGTCCCGAAATCGAATAGAGAAGGAAAACAGGATAGAAAAAAATCCAGCCGTTCCGAGAACGAACCTCTCCGCTTAGGATAAAGTTGATTCCGGGCGCGAATCGAACCGGCTACCCTGCAAGCTAATCTCCATTCTCATCTCTCTATATTTCTTTCAGTGGCGTAGCGTGGTCTAACTCCAAGTGTAGGGCGGACACTAATTTCTATCACAATAGGTATCTATCTAATAAGAATACAATAATTATTTAAAGTCAATATTTAAGTATATTTGAGTGGAATTTTTGAGTGTATTGTCGCCATACACGCCCTACATGGACACTACGCCACTGATTTCTTTCTTGTTCTCTTTCTCCCTCTCTCCTTTTGCTATAATTATTTCCCTTTTTCCTCTCTCTCCCTCCCCTCTTTATTTCTCCTCCATCTCTCTTCCTCCCTCTCCGTTCTTACCCTTTCGCCCTCCCCAATCTGGCATGACATATTCCTGGTTCCTGGAACTATGTACCTATATACCTAACATTTCCAGGAATAAATACTTAACTAACTTTGACAGCTTTGGAAACTTTTCCTTTTTGGGTTAGACACTTTTCTCTTCTTCGTCTTCGTCTTCTCCTTCTCCTTCTTCTTCTTTTTTTTCTTCTTCTTTTTCTTCTTCGTCTTTTATTTTTCTTCATTGCTTGTCCTCTAGGAAGTTTAGAACGGCATTACCTCCTTCTTTTGTTTTTAACCCTTAAGTGCATGATTTTTTCTTTTTTGCCGAAAAAAATATATGTGTTGCCTTAGGGAATTCTAAGATACC
>NW_007387360.1:0-2103 GCF_000475195.1 Diaphorina citri
GCCTGGGTTAGTTAAACACCCTGTATAGAGATACCTGAGTAATAGGGAAGCCACACCTGCTTGCGTATGCACTTTGAGCGTTGAAATAATGGAAATTGAAATAATCGACGTTCTACTGTATTTATTTATTCAAAAGCCATGACGACTACCACGACTGTGACGAATACTAGTGCAGTAAAGACTGCAGGGTTACTTGCAAAAATGTGTGACTGTGAAGATGTCTGAGGGGAGTTTCTGTGTACCGAGGTATTTTTGTAAGCTTCCTCCTTTGTTTGGAAAGATAAACATTTGACGAGGGGTCGGTTGTAAAATTTTCCAATTGAAATTGTTTGCTATCTGCTGGTGAGTGGTGAGAGCTAGAGGATATTGACTACAATGATACCTAAATCCTAAATGAGAAATGAAATACATAACAGGTTGAGAAAGCGGCTGCGATAGCACATTCAAGATTCAATGCACCATTTCCCAATAGATCACTGAAGTTGAGCAACGGTGGGCGTTGTTGGTATCCAGAGGGGTGACCCATCTGGGTTATCGCGCGTTGCTGGCCTTTCCCGGCTCCAGGCTGGGTATAGTTAACGTGAGTAGAAGGGTAAAGAAAGAGAGAGAGGCCTCTTTCTTTCTTGTGGAGAGATGAGTTTGAAGAAGACGTGAGAGAGAAGGGATGTGGAAGAGAGGAGGTGTTAGATAGGATGGCATGGAGGAGGAAAATATAGGAGGGTAACGCCGACCCAATATACACGAAGAGTTTTCACAATTAGAGCAGTGATTAGTGTTATTATAGGGTTAAATTAAATACAAAAAGGAGCTTTTCTTTTCCACGGACGTGACTTCTGCATAATTATCAATCTTTCTATTGTCTAATCTTTTCTACATATTTCCTGTAGGGCCTTTGGGTAAGTAGGGAGGTACACAATTTTCCCAAATCAATTCAAACAATATACAATAATTATTGTACATAGGTACCTATTCCTATTTAACCTTTTATATTTTAACTTTAATAAAATGTCCTGTCTATTTTTGTTGAGATGTACCCCCATTCATAGAATACATACAAAAATATGTATTCCGTGCTAAATGGGGGCAAAATCCATGAGAGCTGACATTATTTTTAAATAAACCACATCCATCTCACCTGCAAATCATTGTCTTCCATGAGTAACTCCGGATTCTCCTTCTTGTACTGTCTGGCGATTTCCTCGTGTTCCTTATCCGACAGTTTCATGTTGTTCAGCTAAGAAGCAATTTCCTTTTTTCCACTTTCTTTTTTTAACTTTAATAAAATGTCCTGTCTATTTTGTTGAGATGTACCCCCATTCATAGAATACATACAAAAATATGTACCTATTCCGTGCTAAATGGGGGCAAATTCCGTGCTAAATGCTAAATATTTTTACCGGTCATCCTGTATATTCTTATAAACGCCTCCTTGGTGTAAGGTATTCTTGAATCATAAATAAAACGAAAAGATCTAATTTCAATATTGATTTTTATTATATTTTAATTGTAATTTTTTAGAAATTAATTTATTAAAATTCATTTAAAGGTTAAACCCAAGATAGAATCCATAGCATTGAGGTATTTGTTTATGGATTTAATTCATTTGTATGAAATACGTGAGATTTGAGCACTGGATAAAATACACCCAATTCATACATAAACCCGGCTTATACTTCGAAAATGAGGTAAAAAAGTGCCTTTACTCCCGCAGTCTGTCCAAACAAGGTCCCATGTATTTCTATCAACTGATTAACAGTGCATCAAGCATTCAAGCAAAAAGACAATTAGACAAAGTATGCAAAAAAACTGCATAGTGCACCTCCTTGTGCTCCAGGTAATGCTATGCAAATACTGCAAAATAGTAATCAAACGAAATATAAAATAAAAAGAAACGAGGTAAAAAAGTGCCTTTGCTCCCGCAGTCTGTCTAAACAAGGTCCCATGTATTTCTATCAACTGATTAACAGTGCATCAAGCACTCAAGCAAAAAAACAAAGTATGCAAAAAACTGCATAGTGCACCTCCTTGTGCTCCAGGTAATGCTATGCAAATACTGCAAAATAGTAATCAAACGAAATATAAAATAAAAATACACGTGCCTTT
>NW_007387361.1:0-2102 GCF_000475195.1 Diaphorina citri
CAGTCCTCCCCACCCCAAGAATTTTCTCACATGGGTAATTTGTTTCACATAATCGATATACAGGAACTCAATTCCGTTAATATACTGTTTGTTTCAATTTCTTTACTCCGCAACAGCGATGTTTTTTACCGGTTACAGATGATCGATTGCATTTTAAAACAATCAAACCGTAATAATGGCATGGGAGGGGGATTCTCTCCCACTATACCTTTGTTTTAAGTGAATATTTTTCCCCATTTCCCCTCTGGCATTTTCCCCTGTCTAATGCCCCCACTCCACCTGTTCGTTACCTCAACCCAAGCTATACCTACCTCAGCTTCTCTTGCTTTTATTCTCTCTCCTTCTTTTCGTTTTAAATCATGAAAAATGAGTTACCTACTTATTCTCCCATTTCTCCCCTCTTTATTTCTCGTTCCACTCAAAAACTGGGGAAGAATATTACAGGCATGTATAAAAAAAATTCATTTACCTATATTTTTTTCTTCCTCGTTGTCTTGCGTTTTAGGTAGCTGCATCTTTCTTGCTCCCATTTTGTTTACCTTAGACTTTCTTCTCTCATCATCTTTCCTCTTATCATTCTTGAGCGGGTGATGTTAAAAATATCAAAATATATTTCCACTCATCCCTCCCTCTCTAACTTTCCCCTCCATCTGTTCCCCCTTTCACTCCCATTTTCATTAACCACCCCTACCCTCTCCTACTAAAAAATAAAAAAACCTTGTTGTTTTCATTGTTATTGTTGGAAAGTTTCTTGTTGTTTCGCTAAGAGTTTCATTCTTCGAGTTGCCAAAGTTTTTTTCTCCTCTCGAGTCTTCAGACTTCAAGGAGGAGATAATGCTTCTTATCATGTTGTTTTTAATTAAACTTTGATCGCTGTCACTTTTGAGCAGGTAAACCACACAGAAATACACTTGAGAGCAATAAATTCGGGGCAAAAATATTCCTGAAGTTTTTGATTTTTCTAATTATAAGGATTCCATCGACTTTTCAATACCTCCTTTTGAGCGGGTAAACCACACAGAAATACACTTGAGAGCAATAAATTCGGGGCAAAAATATTCCTGAAGTTTTTGATTTTTCTAATTTTTCTCGAAGACATGTTTGATTCTTAAGAGATATCAAAAGAAAGGTAATTTTGTTGTCTTTTAGAAACTGTGATTGGTTTTGAAAAAACTCAAGTCGTTAAAAAAAAGAAAACTAAAAATGCAAGACAAGTTCAAAACAAAGGAAAACATCAAAGTTCAAACTCAATGAAAATCGGTTTATTAAAAAAGGAATTTTTAATTGTGTTAAGCATAAATGCTTGTCACAAATGAGGATTCTCATGTAAAAAATAATTCAACCTAACATAAATAAAACGAAGCGGTCAAAAATCACATTCACAAATCTGTTTTCGATTTTAAAATCCGTCGTGTACTTGCCGAGATATTTGTGTTTGAACTCGCGTAGATCCGAAGTCCACCACGCTAATCACTGCACCACTGAGATTGGTATAAATCGGTTTATTAGTGCATGATTATCAACTTTTTTTCCCTTTGGTTCCTGGGAGGTGGGGTTCGAGCTCAGACCCATCTTTTCGGTTCGTCTCAAACATGTTCACTTGGTTTGACGTCGGGGCTATTTGTTGGCAAGCCTAAAGCTCGAATACCAGCCGTCTGTAGTTATTCCTCGACCGCGCGGGCTGCGTAAGTCCGACATTAAACTGCATAAACATGAAAATTCCACCCACTAAACGTGCATGGGGTACAACATATGCTTCAACCATCTCGTCATAATGTATTTCTGCCGTTGGTTTGCCTCTTACCTTTCTTTTGATATCTCTTAAGAATCAAACATGTGTTCTGGAAAAATTAGAAACATCAAAAACCTCAGGAATATTTTTGCCCCGAATTTATTGCTCTCAAGTGTATGTAAATGTTCAATAAACGTTGGAGTTTACACGAGGAGAAAACACCATGGCAAATACCTCTGAATGAATAAGTGAAAACAGAATGAGATTAAGAAATGTAAAGTCAGAATTCAGGTATATATTGCGTGATGTTCAGTGATGTGATGACTATCTGATGATACTAAGCTAGAAGCAAATTTTCGTCATTCAGGAG
>NW_007387362.1:0-2102 GCF_000475195.1 Diaphorina citri
ATAGTAGTAGCCTACTGCTGGAGTAAAGGGACTTTTCAGTCCTATGCGAGCAGTATAAATAAGCATTATTATTATTATATAAACAAGAGTGTTAGAATCCCGGTTGAATAATCACTAGGTATTTAATTATTTACTAAATCAGATACTATTAAGTTGGGGAGTGAGGGACTAACGGGGGAGAAACCCTGTAGAGAGAAGGGAACGTTTTTCCCCAGTTTCCATGAAGAACCACGCTACTGGTTATTATAGTTCAAGTAACGTGCATGTACACTTTTCCTTAGAAATGCTAATTTTCCTTGAAGTCTCACATGAACAACAAACTTGATAAAAATTTCAGCAACTTTTGAACTTTCATAGCTCGCGATTATGTATTCCTGTTTTCCCTGAGGAGTTACATAGGTACCATCAACGCGTAACATACCTAACCTATAAATAACTTCTCCGTGAAGCTATCTAACATACCTATAAATAGACAAAGTAGACACCTATGTCTGTTCTATTCGCTATATCTATAGGCATCTTTTTCTTATAAAATATAGGTAATGTGTGTTCAGATTTTGTAGTTTTTTCATCACGGAACGCGTCAAAAATGTTGCATGTCGGAGTTTTGTAACCCTTTTTACGCCTGCAGATATGTTCCAACTATGAGATCTCCTTGAACATCTACCTACATAACTTTGTATACATTACATGCGATTTGTATTGGGTCTACATAACTTTCTAACTTTATATTGCAAAGGGGTAGTATTTGGTGAGGAATTCAACTTATATCTCAGCTTTTTCCTCTTTTTTATTAATTTCTTCTGCAATGTCCTTTTTACCAGTGGCATTGCAGTTCTTCTAATACTAAAGTCCTATTACCCCATCAAGGTTTTTTCCACTTTAGCTAGAATTATTCAAGAAGACCTAGTGATCACATGGTAGCACAAGTAATGAATCTCAGACTTCCACAACAGCAGGAGAGAACAAGAGGAAGACCAAGACACTCATGGATCCGACAACAACACCAAAGACTGGAAGAGAACAATCTGACTGAGGCAGATATTCCAAATAGAACCGTGTATCACTTGCGTACAAGAAGGGCCGACCCCAACAGGTAGCGCTGATCAGGGAAAAGGCAAGGGAGATATAGCTAGAATTATTCAAGAACCCTAGGCCCTAACCAAGGTCTCCCAACTTTGTTTAAGAATTCGACCACAATAAGTCCGACCACTGCTCATGTGTGAAGCTGAACGGATTCTTTAGCCCTGTTCAAAGCAGTGTAAATAAGAGCATTTAACCTTGATTTTAGCATTTCCCGGAATAGAAAATTCTCCGCTGCTCATCGAGGTGTGAAATATGTACCTACCTACGCAGGAAACACCTCAGGTACAAGTAGAGAGGAGTGAAAATATTTTACTAAACTTTAAAAGCTTTCTGACACTTATCTACAATCTACATTATATTACTATAGTACCATTATATTGCAGACACCTTCAGCGGGGTTTCATGTTGCTGCTGTGTAGTTCTGTACACAGAGTACCTACACGGAATGTTTTTTCTGTGTACAGTAAACGGTAATTTTGTATACTCTAAATAGTACTTTGCTACTTTACCCTACAGTAAACTTCTCCGTTCAGAAAGGAGAGCAGACAGAAATTGGCCCTCTAATCTGCTTTTTTAAATTCAATTATAAATTTATATGTGGTTGAAGGATTTTATACAGAAAGCGACTCTTCTTCTTTTTCGTCGCCTTTTCCCGTGTACAGACGGGGTCGGCGTTTTTCGTCAGCCTCTCAATCAGCCCTCTTCAAAAAAGCCTCCAATCTTTTGATCTTGTTCCGTAATATCTGTCTGCACTGACAAAACCCCATTTCTCTGAAGAGTCTATGAAAACCTAGTCTATTACTGTATAATAATTATGTATTGTACACAGTTACAAGCAAGATTTTCTCTTAATAGCTTAAGAATCTTTGGATGGAATGAAAGATTGTGCTTTCCAATATCTAGCTATTTATGTCATTGCTAATCATTTACGGAATCCCTGTTTCTCTCTCTCTCTCTCTCTCTCTCTCTCTCTCTCTCTCTCTCTCTCTCTCTCTCTCTCTCTCTCTCTCTCTCTC
>NW_007387363.1:0-2102 GCF_000475195.1 Diaphorina citri
TCCCACATGATGACAACAAACGTCCTGATGAAATCACGTCTTCCAATGAAACTATTTCGATTGCAAGAAAACCTTCCCGTGTTCGTCCCCAAGGTTTTTACAGAACTAGAATATTTAGGAGTTCCAGTCAGCCTTTGAGTTCAAGAACATCTACAAGTGAGGGTCGTGTACAGAATGTTTCCAACTTTCAGTCTAAGTCAAATGAAATATTCCCCAATGTCTCTAGTCCTGAGTCTCAGATATCTGGTACTCCTGATACTAGTGGTGAAGTATCACAGTCAGAGTTATCGGAATCTCCTAATGCTTCATGTCCTGGCTCCATTCTATACTCTAAACCTCATAGTTATGAAGAATCTGAAACTCGGAGTTCTGGAGAGTTTCGGAAACCAAATGGTCCGGAACCTGAAAGTTCTGGAGCTCCTGTCAGAAGATCTGGTCGAGTTGTAAATCCCCCTCAACGGTATGGATTCTCATAATAAGGCCCCGAGGGATGTTGTGGCCAGTCGCTAATGTTGGGTTTGCTAGTTTTCGAAAATAAAGTTTTCAGTCTTCTTTTGAGTTTTGCTCTGAACCAAAATGTTCTCTCTTCCTAACATATAACATTGGCGCGGTCGGCAGTTTTTCTCTTGTTACTTTTCATACCTACCTACGTGGATATCATCATGCCTGATTCAGTTCCAGAAGCGAATGGATCGCATTCAGATTTGGCTAGTTGCCTTGTGCAAGCTCTTGATCGACTTATACAAAACCAAAATCCGTTTGAACAGAGGAAGATTCAATGTAAGATAGCACCGTTTGATGAAAAGAATGAAACATTCCGATCTTATCTGCAGAGATTGGACAACTATTTCGCGATTTCAGACATCGAACTAGGTAATATCCTTAGAGTTCGTTTGTTGATAGCAAATTTGAGTCCTCAGCTTTACCAGACTTTATCAGCTCTGACATCTCCTGGTTTGCCTAGCGAGAAATCATATGTAGAGCTTTGTGAGTTATTGAAAAATCATTTGTGTCCAACTCCCAATGAGATTTGGGAACAACACAAATTCGTCAACACAGTACAAGGTGCATCTGAAACTGTCAATCAGTTCATTACAAATCTAAAACAAAAGGCTATAACTTGTAATTTCACTTGTTCTAGTTGTAATTCCACTACTCAGGATGATCATATTCGATCCCAGTTTATACGTGGTTTATCTGATGGTGCCATACGTGAGAGACTTTTACAGGAAAAGTCCACGACCAGTCTCAAGGATTTGTTTGATATCGCTATCTGCATGGAAAGCTCAAAACAGGAAAGTTCTCAGATGAGCAACACAGGTAACAGATCTATGGTGTTAGACGAGATTGTGAACAAAGTGCTCAAACAGAGAGCCAAACAGCAGAATCAGACGTGTAACAATTGTGGTCTACAGTGGCCACATACACCTGATGAACCATGTAGTGCAAAAGATAAAATCTGTTATAATTGTGGTAAAATGGGACATTTTGCAAATTTATGCAGATCAGACGGCCATTCTAATAGGATCAAATTTGTCTCGTCTCCAAGATGTGAGAAAAGTCAGCGCGAGGATCCTGATGAACACATTTTCAGTGTGAATTCCAGGGAAACACCAAAAGTTGGTGTTGAGGTGTGTGGTTCCATTGTTGAGTTTCATGTAGATACGGGTTCAAGTGTGAATGTCATTGATATGAAAACATACAATCAGTTGAAATTCAAGCCAAAGTTACAACATACAAAGCGTAACATTTACCCTTACCAGAATATGAAGAAGCTAGACGTAGTAGGTAAATTCCAAACATGTTTGTCCTACAGTAGCAAGATTATTCACACAGAGCTGTACGTAGTACGGGGCAGAGGAGAGCCCGTTCTAAGTTTTGAAACGTCTCAATCATTGAATTTGGTCAAATTTTCTTTCAGTGTGGACGAAACGAAGAATGTCAATACAGTACCTTATCAAGACACTTGCATCCCAATTCTCCCGAAAGCTCGAGGGGAAGAAGAAAGAGAGTGCCCAAAAGACCCTGATATTTTCGAGTCATTAAAAACTTTTCCTCCTCAGATTAGCAAGTTCCCACATGATGACAACAAACGTCCTGAT
>NW_007387364.1:0-2102 GCF_000475195.1 Diaphorina citri
AGACAATTGCTGGATAGGAGTAATTGAAGATCTGACACAAGAGCACAACGAACAACGCAAAAACAGCAAGAAGAAATTTGAAATGGTCTTAACAAACTAAAGGATATAATAAGAAACGAGGTAAATAAAATTCTACCAACAACAGTAAACGTATCATGCAGAAAGACATTATGTAGTGTGGAAGTAATGGGAAGTGCTTCTAAAATCAGACTAGAAATCATAAGAAAGAAAAACAGAATCTCTTGGACAAATGGATATACACAAAGATTATACAAGAAGCAAGACTTTTCTTAACAAACTAAAGAAAATGGAGGTAACAGAAGTAAAGTAAATCCTACCAACATCAACATACATACTGGGTTTGCTGATAAAATACAAAAGTAATGAGAACAACTTCCACATCCAGACAAGAAGAGCTTTGTTAGAAGATAATGAGCACAAACACACAAAGGCAGACACAAGAGCTTATAAGAGTAATAGGAGAGTGTGTAATGGGCAACACATCAGACAAGATGGAAATTGGGATAATAAGACCATCAGATCAAAACAAAACAAGAGGTATGTGAAGAAGAACAAGATAAAGAAAAAGAGGACGAAGCAGAACAATAAGACAAGGGAGAAGTAGTTAAAGAAGAAGATGAAAGAGTAGAAGAAGAAGAAGCAAGAAACATAGATAAAGAAGACTATGAAGAATTTCAATTTGATAAACCTTTATTTTTATTGTTTATAATTTTTGTTTACAATACAATATAAGTAGGTACATAATATAATAAGTACAAAATTACAAAGCCCTAATGACCGACTTCACCACTTCACGAATATCTTCATCTTTCTTTTCGGGTAAATTTGTAATTTCAATATTATTAATCCGTAGCCTCTGATCAAAGGAATCTAGGCGCTCTTGCATTTTTGTAATTTTCTTGTCCTTAAGGTGTTTGTAATTTCAATATTATTGATCCGTAGCCTCTGATCAAAGGAATCTAGGCGCTCTTGCATCTTTGTAATTTTCTTGTCCTTAAGGTTTAGTTCCAGTTTGAGCACCTTGTTTTCCTCAACCAGTGCTGTGACTTTTGCGTTTGTATCCGTGCCCTAATGACCGACTTCACCACTTCACGAATATCTTCATCTTTCTTTTCGGGTAAGTTTGTAATTTCAATATTATTAATCCGTAGCCTCTGATCAAAGGAATCTAGGCGCTCTTGCATTTTTGTAATTTTCTTGTCCTTAAGGTTTAGTTCCAGTTTGAGCACCTTGTTTTCCTCAACCAGTGCTGTGACTTTTGCGTTTGTATCTGCAAGTTGTGCCACCATGAAGCTTATTTTCTTGTTCATGTCCTCCAACATACTCTGTATGTTTCTGTCTGTTGACGAGGTTCTTTGCAGAGCTGGTTTTGGAGCCTCCATCTTGGAGCACTCTGGACAAAACCATTTGGTTTTGTCTGTTTTCATCACCTTGACTTGAGCTTCAGTTAACCCAGCACAGGTGAAATGTGCTGATTTCTCACATTCATGTCCTCCAGCATACTCTGTATGTTTCTGTCTGTTGACGAGGTTCTTTGCAGAGCTGGTTTTGGAGCCTCCATCTTGGAACACTCTGGACAAAACCATTTGGTTTTGTCTGCTTTCATCACCTTGACTTGAGCTTCAGTTAACCCAGCGCAGGTGAAATGTGCTGATTTCTCACATTTCTTACATGTTAGATTATCATCACCCCTCTTGATTAATATATTACATGTAATACACTGCAAGAACACTCAGGACAAAACCATTTGGTTTTGTCTGTTTTCATCACCTTGACTTGAGCTTCAGTTAACCCAGCACAGGTGAAATGTGCTGATTTCTCACATTTCTTACATGTTAGATTATCATCACCCCTCTTGATTAATATATTACATGTAATACACTGCATTGTATCAGTAGTTTGGAATAAGTAGACAATTTATTGTTTTATTGGATACTATTTAATCTTCAAACAACTGTTGGTTGGTTTATTGGGTTCTGTTTAAGTTTTAGCTTCGAGTTGAGAAAAAAGAAAAAGAGAACCTTATCGCACTTGCACTTTTATCGGAAAACCCGAAAAATTTAGGGGAAAAAAATGAAGAA
>NW_007387365.1:0-2101 GCF_000475195.1 Diaphorina citri
AATGAGTAGCTATGACATATAAATGCGCATAGCGACCGGTGCCAGCATGGTAGGTAAACATTGGATTTTAGGATAATTATTGACATATTGGAAAAATCCTACAATGCTGCAGTGAGCACCAAAGTTGTGACATAATAACATAAAGAAACTGCATTTACATTACATTACATTTGAATTACATAAGGGAGTTAGGGAACCGATCACATCAGAATATAATAATGTTATATTGAGTGGAAGGAAACCACTAAGAGAGGTTAACACTGGAGGCGTCCTCAGCCACCTAACCCTTATGCCCGCCACTCACGCTCAGATCGCCGGAATGCGGAAAAAGCTTCAGAGCTAAGTTTCTCAGACAGCCTGACAGACTTCCGCCACCTTCCGACTGTCTGACAGACCTCATCGGGAGTGGCGGATGTCAGAGCTCTTTCATCGGCCAAATTCAACATTGAGACGGTAGATACAAAGATTTAACAACCGGCTTTCAGCACTAGGTACGTATAGTACGGTATAGTAGAAGTGTAGAACTAGTAGAAGGTACTAATTTAAGAAATTTATTAAATAAGGATTAAGGGAATTTTAAGGGATTTTCACGAAAAAATTGAGGGATTTCTGGGATTTTTTTGGGCTTTGTCTGGGATTTTTTGTGGTAGTCCCGTAAGAACACTGTTTCAGATGTCAAAGTAGTGTAGTATCAAGTTGTACTGTACATTATGGTACGTAGCAGTAGCAAGCGACAGAATGACTATCTCATGACAGTCATGACACTCTGATCCACTTTCATTCTTGTTTACTAAACACCCCTACCGTTAGTGTAACGTAAACTTTTTAATAACTCTCATACGTAAAATAAATCAAGTGTAATTAATTACATCTACATTATGTATTTGTATATGGGCTATGCAGGCCTGTATTTAGGATTTTAGCGGTGGGGCCCCCAGAATCCAAACAGTTACACTTACGAGGGGATGCTCCTAATTTTAGGCAAATATTTTCGTATATTTTACTAAATTTAGTGTAATAGCAAAACTCATTCCTTTCATTACAAATCTACTATGGCCCGGTAGGTATGGATACCTTACCAATAACTAGACATAATTACTTATAAACATAATATAAAACCATACCAATCATACCTACAAGCAACACAACACATATCTACGTAACAACAATAAACAATATACATGTATTTGTATATATATGCAGGCCTGTATTTAGGATTTTAGCGAGGGGGCCCCCAGAATCCAAACAGTGACACTTACGAGGGGATGCTCGGATGCTCCTAATGGAGGAGTTGCAAATGGGTAAAAATTATAAATAAATGGTCGATTCCTATGTAAAAAGTTGGGAAAAATCCGAATCGTATTAGTAGGTATACAGAACCTAGACCAGGGGTTTCCAACTTCCATGTGTATGCGGGCCACATGCTACACTGGCAGGTACTTCGCGGGCCACATATGTACTTACCTAGGGGAGCATTGTAGGAAGCTACCCTCCCAACAACTTTTCAGAAATACAGTCCGATCGAAATTTTTCAAAAAGTATTCTCCTAATTGTAGCTGAACACTAATCCCAAAAAGCTTCGCGGGCCGCCAAAATGGTCTGGCGGGCCACATGTGACCCGCGGGCCGCTAGTTGGAAACCCTGCCACTATGCAAGCGCGTTAGCAGAGGAGCAGAAAGAACTGCGCAGAAATGTATGCGCACAAACACATTAATGCGTTGGTCTAGACTAACTAGATTATTCACATTCAATATAGAGTTAAGATTACTATCAACTTCATTTGTTTACTAAATACCACACAAACCAATCAGACCATAGTATTAATTTTGTACATAAGTATAAGTACCTAACGTCGGTGCACAATGGACATACACATTTTATATCTTGATTTTACATACCTACATAGATAGGTACTTTTGAGTTGGATATTAAATCTATTTTGTATACCTATCTATTAAATACATATTCATCTACTTGTGCACATTATGATCTCTGAGTTACTGAGCACTAAAGTTCACTAAACAGTTATGTACAAAATTTCATAATACTCACAGAGACACACCCGATTACTTGTCTAGATCACACTCTGCCCAAAGGCTCT
>NW_007387366.1:0-600 GCF_000475195.1 Diaphorina citri
CCGAGAACGAACCTTATCTGGATAAAGTTCGCCCCGGGCGGGAATCGAACCCACGACCTAACGCTTCCAAGGCAGCACGTGCTACCCTCCAAGCTAATTAGACTGGCTACTAGTTATTAGTTCTGTATTTATGGCCAGGTCTACCGTCATTAACTCATTAGTTACTTAATCCTTACCGTACCAAAACCGACTGAGCATGTAGGTTTAAACCCACTAATAAGAATAGGACCGATAGGACGATGAAATTAGTGATTCATTTCCACTGGTCTCATGCCCCACTGTATTTTTATTTTTCTCAAACTTATCTACCTCTCTCTAGATCAGGGATTCCCAACATTAATATGCCCGCAAGTACATCGGTGTGAGATTTAACTCGTACTAACAAACGTAGAGCGAAATTGTATTTTTCTTTCAGAAACGGAACCGATTCTGATGGCGCGCCATCTTGGATTTCCTATGGTTTCATCAGTACAGTCGCGTTAGCGTTACCACGCCGAAAGAGGGGAAACGAGCTTCCTTTCGGAATTTCGCCGTCTTTCATTCTGCCCCTTTACTGTGCCGAAAATTTGAAGCATCTACCCACTGTTTGGACTCTTGCCT
>NW_007387366.1:1041-2101 GCF_000475195.1 Diaphorina citri
TTTAAAAAATCAAAATTAAATAATTAAAAAAAACTAAAAAAAAAAAAAAAAAAAAACGACACCAAGTATGTAGGTACCTATAATGATGTATTTATTTAGATAATATGTTAGGGTTAGGGAGGACATAAATAACTCAACTCAGCGTATGATGATGAGTGCTTGTGAATTATATTGAGAGAGACTTGCTGCATTTCCACTTTTTCTTTCTCGGCCTACCTATGTACCTATTTATAGACCGCGACACTAAATAATATTATTTCTTTATTTTATTTTTATTAATTATTTCGTTGCAATGGGGCTAACTGTAATAAGCAAAGCGTGACATTACTTCAAGAGTTATTTTACATACTGAAACTCTACTGCCTCGGTGGCGTAGTGGTCAAGACGCTCGCCTGGTAAACAGAAGAAGGCTGGTTCGATGCGCTAAGTGCCTTGTAAGATCTAGGTTGTGTGTTCGAATCCTTTTCGGAATGGTTGGCTTTCTCCTCTCCTGTCTCCAAGCCTTCTCTCTTTGCTTTCGGGACTATAAGACCTTACGAGTTACAGTTACCTCTATCAAACTTCTCAAAAAGAAAGAAAGAGAAAAAAATAATCAATTAGGTATTCAAATTGACCGAACGAAATGAGGTTCATGTTTTTCAACTCGGCGATGATTTTGCATTTCATTTGTCCACCTAATTGGTTAGGTACGCGATACCGCTCGGACAATTAGTCCGAGCTTGTAATCTATACAGTTCACTGCATTACTAATAACAGGTAATAAGGTAAGCATAGGAAAATATAATGTTCCCATATTCGGGGGTTTCACCTCTATATCTAGTGCCCTATTCGAACAAAGTATGGCAAAATATCCGTAATAGCCTAAGGCAGTAATTGGAAAAGTAGATTTGAAGAAGTTTTTGCTAGAGGGAACTGTAACAACGGACGTCTTCTCGTCCCGAAATTGAAGAGAAGAGGACAGGATAGGAGAAAGCCAGCCGTTCCGAGAACGAACCTTATCTGGATAAAGTTCGCCCCGGGCGGGAATCGAACCCACGACCTAACGCTTCCAAGGCAGCAC
>NW_007387367.1:0-2101 GCF_000475195.1 Diaphorina citri
ATTTTGCTTGTGAAGATATTAATCTCAGTTTCCATTATCTGCCACCAGGTGCTCCATTTACCGCTATCCGTGAAGCTAGTCTCCTGAAGGAACTCAAACACAACAACATAGTCACCCTCCATGATATAGTACATACGAGGTCTACACTTACCTTTGTGTTCGAATATGTCGTAAGTATGGTTGTTGGTTCATCAGTTCATCACTCATTAACAAATTTATTTGTTAATTTTAATTGGGTGCTGTGCTGTTGTTGGTTAAGTTTTTCCCTTGCTAAAGAAATAGCAAAGGTTGAGTGCGAAGGGCATCCACTCGGAAAATTTTGTTTAGCCTAAACCAGTTGGCCTCAAAGCAATCATTCTAAAGTTGATTGAGCGGCCGACGACAAACGCCGACCCCATCTGAACAAGGGAAAAGGTGAAGAAAAAGAAGAAGAATATAGTAGTGGTTTCCCATGAAGTGAAGTGGATTTTATTTATTTATTTACACGCTAAGCAGCAAGGCCATGTGTGGGGAAAAAATATTACAAGTTTTTCAGGTAATTGTTCCCCTTAAGAAATTGGAGGACTTCTTTTAGGGTTCCTTCTTCGTCTTTCAGAATGTCTGAATCTTTGAGTCTTGATTTATGTAATTAGGATGTTTTGTGTTTGCTACAGCATACAGACCTATCTCAATACATGGAAAGACATAGCGGGGGACTAGATCATCACAACATAAGACTGTTCATGTTTCAACTACTCAGAGGGCTTTCATACTGTCATAGGCGGCGGATTCTTCATCGAGATGTCAAACCGCAGAATCTACTCATATCAGAAATAGGTAATTGTTCATAAATTATCATTAAACTAGCCGAAATCCTTAAGGCATGGCCGTTCATGTCACTCATCCATTTAGTGGTCTTGCTCGGCGTAGCTTAACAAAAACGAACCGGAAAATAGCATATAACCTTCACGGGAGTGCAAGCAATAAGTTGACAAAGATAATTCGTCCTCAAATTTATCCCCCTTGTATTTCAAATACGCTTTGGCCTAAAAATATGTGAAGTAATTAAGAATGGAACAATTTCGTTCGATTACTTACCACAAAGGCCAGTTAATGATTGAATTTCGGACGGGTTTATCAGTGCCTAGCCGAAATCCGTCGCTTAAGGCATGGCCGTTCATGTCACTCATCCATTTAGTGGTCTTGCTCGGCGTAGCTTAACAAAAACGAACCGGAAAATAGCCTATAACCTTCACGGGAGTGCAAGCAATAGGTTGACAAAGTTTCATAGCGATCGGATGAGCGGTTTGGCCAGGCATAAAGTTCGAACAAACACAAACAAACAAACTCCGTTCCCTCACACACCTACTCCCACCAAGTAGTCACCCTCATTCTATTCTATAATAATTCTATTCTATTCTGTCTATTCAGTTCCATTCTATACCTATGTTAGATATAAGTAACCTATGAAGAGGAAGAAGAACCATCTCCTCAGAGGTTAATCTTACCCTAGGAAATGTTTTTATTTGTAAATGAATTTTCAAAAATTCAAATTCTCTTCTTTTTCAGGAGAGCTCAAACTAGCTGACTTCGGTCTGGCGCGGGCCAAATCCGTTCCCTCGCACACCTACTCCCACGAAGTGGTTACCCTATGGTATCGCCCGCCCGACGTTCTCCTGGGGTCTACCGAATACTCTACCTCTCTGGACATGTGGGGGGTGGGGTGTATTCTCATAGAAATGGTGACGGGGCTGCCCACCTTTCCGGGAGTGCGGGAAGTGTACGACCAACTGGACAAAATATTCAAGGTATGTAGATTCAAATATTTAAGCTAACTAGACGGATATATTTAAGATAAAAAAAGAGAATTATTCAAAGGTAAATTGAACGAAATACTCGTATTTAGGAGAAATGGAACGAAATATTTATGGCGCGTAGAACGAAAATTGGACAAAATATTCAAGGTACAAACCTAATATGTAGAACGAAATATTCAAGGTACCTACCTAAAACGAAACTATTAGGACAAATAGCATGAAAGACAATGTAAATTACTTAATAATCAAAGTACTGGTGTATAGTAGAACGAAATATTTAAGATAAAAAAAAAAAAAAAAACTAA
>NW_007387368.1:0-2101 GCF_000475195.1 Diaphorina citri
TTTGGGATTTGTACAAAAAACTTTCCTAAATGTAGAAGAGAGAAGAGAAAAAAAAAATGTTTGGTATTTAGGTAAAAATCTTCGAATTTTAAATTCTAAATCTTCGATTTTGCAAGCCATGAATTAGAACAGTTTGCATTCGAAAAAAAGGTTTGACTCCGCTGGGCATTGAACCCGGCTCTTCCGTGTATAAAACCAGTGTAGTTATCATTGAGTCATGGAAACTGATCCTCTTTAGTGTTCAGCTACAACTAGTTGAAAAACAACGCCTGCGGCGCTCTAAATTCGATCGGACTGCATTTCTGGAAAGGCGGGAGGGGAACATGCTCCCCTATATGCATATGAGGCCCGCGAAGTACCTCTCAATATAGCATGTGGCCCACATACACATGGAAGTTGAAAACCCCTGATCTAGGAGGTATCCAGTGTAGAAACAGAGTAGGTATTGGTAGAAATAGATGAAATGTAAACAGTGTCCTGATGCTGATGAGAATGTGGCTGTCGAAAGTTCTCCTTATAATCAGCATGCTAATTTATTCTAAAACAAATGTCAAACTTACCATCAGACCTCGTATGGCCTATACCCTATACCTACCACTATATCATAGTGGGTGTTTCAAAAGTCTTGGTACAATGTAGGAAGTGGGAACCTTATCCTCAAGCGTAAGTGCTTTCTATTCCTGCTAGCAACTATTTGACCCCCCCCCCAAAATAGATTTTCTTTGATAAAATTGAGACCTCAAGTGACAATCCCCAAAAGGTCCTACACTTTATTTACACGTACCTACACTGTAATGGCTCCTCCGATAGCTTAGTAGACGTCATAACAAAATCACACCTTCAGCATTTTTCAAAGACACAATTCAATTAGCTATCTGGTGTCGAATTCCGATTTCGAATTCTTGGCGATGTAGTTGGATTACCAGTTGGTAGTCCAACCATACTGATCTTGTGTATATATATGCCGCTGATGTCTGGTCATTCCAGTCCAGTTGGACAAAATGAACTTCTGTACAGCTACAAATCCAATTGAAACTCACCAACCCACTTGGACTATATTGTTATTGTCTTGTCAATTTCGGTATGAAGTTCTCTTTGTAAAAAGCAGTCTATTTTGTCATACCACCAAATAACTCACTAATCTAACTTGAGATCCACCACAGTTCTTACTCTTTTTAACACATTCCTACCTACTGTCAGGAAATGTATCATCCAACCTCAGAAAGGAACGGGCAGAAAATCCCTCCTGAATCCGAACCTGGCGGAAAAACGTGGAACTTATATTAAAACATAGCTCAGGAGTGTTATGAAAGAAAATGGTATAAGTAAGTACCTAATAATAGTAGTAATAATAGTCCTAAATTATATGTCTAGTGAAATTGTATGTAGGTACAATTTTTTTATACACCCTGTATGTAGACGAGATAGATACTATGTTTTAGTGTACATAGCTACATAGTTAAAGTTTGATGATGGTAAGTATAGGTTGGTACATACATCCAATTACTCATACAAAATGCTGTTTTGTTTTTGGGCGAGGGTGTAGGTATATACTTTTGACAGCATGTTTGAGACTGTATGAGGTGTACGAAAAGTAATGGTCCGTTTTGTCCTGACGATAATGCTGATGGCGTGGTGGCATTTGAGTAAAATGTAACAGAAGCAGGAACCTAACAGTTCAGGTGGTCATACTATCACAGCCTGAAATTATAACTTTCGTCAGTAAATTCCAATGGCCATCTTAGAACCTACTTTACCAATAAGTTGGGGGTCTGCAATACTCGTAGGTACATAGGTCAGTTTCATAATCTATTTTTTGTGTTAGAATGAAAAGCACCTATGACAAGCCTGACAAACCGAAATGTTTCTTCTTTTCATGCCATCTCTTCACAAGGCACAATCTTAAATAATCCGTCAGCGCAAAGTACGTTACGTGAGTGATGTTTGTATCTCGTACTTTTCTTTATTTCAGGTTTCTAAAGGCTGCAAGGTGAACCCAGTGAGTTCTGGAACACCCTATAACAGAATGCACAGGAAGATATTGCAAGAGGATATTATAAAGTTAGTAACTTTTAAACTAAAACCAACAAACACGGCTCAT
>NW_007387369.1:0-2101 GCF_000475195.1 Diaphorina citri
TCTGAATAGGTAACTGTATCCTATAGGTATAGGTAGGTACAATACCTAATTATTTCGCATGCAGTGGTTCCCAAATAGGAAGGTAGGGAGGGGTAGGATAAAGGAGGGTACCGTTGCACCGCCGCCGCGCCGCCCCTGAGTATAATTGGGGAAAAGACGTGCAGTTCAGAAAGAAGAAGTTAGAAGTTGTTCCCTAACAGAACACTAGTGGGGGTGGTGGTCTGATAATACCTAATGTTCCAGTGTTCTGGGTACCTATATATGTATAGCTGGGTACCTATATTATAGCCACTGATACCTACAGTTCTGAGAACCGCTGTATAATTTATTACATAGTAGACGTAGGTACTTACAACACAGGAAGATATTATAGAACATAATGATAATTTGATAATAAATACGTAATTGGCATTACATTATTGCTTATTAATAATAGTGGACTCTTGAGTGGAAGATAACCATTAGACGAGGTGAATGCCATTCTCCACTAACTGATCAACTGTTTGAATGGCCTGGGAGATCCACTATAGTTTAAAGATGGCCAGACGATTTTGGGTCACCTGTTTGTTTCAACTTCCACTATTTTGTTTCAAGTTTAGAGATGGCCAGACGATTTTGGGTCACCTGACATTTCCACTAGTTTGTTTCATATCCTATAGGTATAGGATATGTGGGAAAATATGTTTAGCACATAAAAGACATTCCCTCATTCGAATTCAGGCTCGATCCAGCCTCTCGCATCTCCGTACGGGTCTAGACCCCCCTAACGCTACGGGTCTGATGATATAATCAGATACTAGGGTACTTGTACATCCTGGCACGATATATTTGCTGGTAAGGAACCTCTGTATTCTATCCGATTTCCGATATAACATCAGATAGGTTGCATAAACTCATCAGGTAAAAGTGAACCGACTAGTCGCGTCAGGAGCGAAATGCCATCCCGAGGGAATGTAATGCTTGGACCAATATGAAGTCAACATGTGAAGCCAGATATCAACCAACCCTCAGATATCCTAACAACATCGATGGTTGAGAAATCGGAGGGAAGCCAGATGTCAACCAACCCTCAGATATCCTAACAACATCGATGGTTGAGAAATCGGAGGCTAATGGTAGTGTTCGTTGAGAAATGGTTGGTTGGGATACCGACAATGTCCTAAAGTTGGGGAAGTGTTATTTTCCAACCGTTGGACAACCACGCCTCTAACGGTGTTATACTTGTGGATTGTGGAAGGCCAGAAATCAGAGAGTTTGAACTCGACAACCAACAAACTCTTTCCCAGTATGAACTATGAAATCTTCTCGTTTTTGGGCTGGATGCTGGATGGCTAATATTTAAAGTTCTTAGATATGGCTCTATCTCTGTATCAGTTATTGGCAAACTGTTTCGTACCTATAACCAGGTAAGGCAGTTCCCCACTGTATTCTTCCATTAGGTATTTCCAAGACATACCTTCTGCCTAAAATTTCATGTGGATATGTTTGGGTAACAATTCACGTAAAACATCGCGGGGTGTATGTACTATGTAGTTATAATGAATAGAAGACGCGAGAGGATTTCTATTATCCAACATGAAGCTCGTTATAATGAATAGAAGACGCAAGAGGATTTCTATTATCAAACATGAAGATCACGTGTGTTTTACCTTCTTAGATTATGCTAATGTTATGCAGAAAGTATTCTAGTCATATAATCACTACACTAACTGATACGAGTATACGAGAGTTAGGTACTTGTCTTATTTTGAGCGATTCCCAAAAAATTAACGAGAGGCGGGTAGGTACATACTCGTATGTAAGTTACTTACTAAGTAGATACCTACTCTACTCAGATATGGGACTCACCCTCTCTGGTCATTAGTCTCCTGAGACTAATGACATGTTGAAAGGAAATTTATACTTCTATGCAACCGCACGTGAAATACAGAAATACAGTTGAAAGGAAATTTATACTTCTATGCAACCGCACGTGAAATACAGTTTCAGCAGACCAAAATGGTCTGCTGAAACTCTAGACCCAGTAAGAAAGAAGAAGAAGAAGAAGAAGAAGAAGAAGAAGAAGAAGAAGAAGAAGAAGAAGAAGAAGAAGAAGAAGAAG
>NW_007387370.1:0-2101 GCF_000475195.1 Diaphorina citri
CAGGCATTATGTTGGGGACATGGATAATCCTAAAGGCCCTAGGACTCAGGGTGCCCCAGTAGGTACTTGGAGCCCTAGATAACTAGGGTCGTTTATTTTTAATAGTTGAACCGAGCTACAATGAATAACTTGGAATTTTTTCATCTTCTTTTTTCCATCTTACAAAGTGACCTTCCTCTAACAGGCCAAAATCTATTGGGTACCAGATAACCTCTCTGTTACCCGATAGTTTTGATAGGAACTTACCAGTAGTAAAAGAACAGGAGGGTACCACTCCCGTATAGGAATCTCAAGACCCATTTCCAGTCGTGAATCCAAATACCTACTGCGCCCAGTAACACATATCCCGTACAGCAGAATAGGTTGAGAATAATGTTGGCTGAGACTCGATGATAACAGCTGACAAGTTCCATGCCTGGGACATAAAAAATAAATTAAAACAGCAGAATAGGTTGAGAATAATGTTGGCTGAGACTCGATGATAACAGCTGACAAGTTCCATGCCTGGGACATAAAAAATAAAATAAAATTAACCCATCTATTTGTAGGTAGGTACATATAAGATTTTTTTCTGTCGAAATTGTGACACCGTCTTTTTTGTAGGTAGGTACATATGTTCGTAGGCAGGTGGACACGGGACTGCCACTTCACGAGTGTCCTACATAGTTGAATGGTCTCGATGTCAACTGAACCGTCCACACTGCATGTTCTTGGGGCAGTACATATCATGTAGATTCACCACGTCGATCAATATCGATCTAGGAAAAAATTCCATAAATATTATTGTCAATGCTCTTTACAAGTTGATAAATAGAGTTAGAAAGACAAAGGCAACTCACACAGTACGAAGGCTTAAAATCAACCCATCTATTTGTAGGTACATATAAGATTTTTTTCTGTCGAAATTGTGACACCGCCTTTTTTGTAGGTACATATGTTCGTAGGCAGGTGGACACGGGACTGCCACTTCACGAGTGTCCTACATAGTTGAATGGTCTCGATGTCAACTGAACCGTCCACACTGCATGTTCTTGGGGCAGTACATATCATGTAGATTCACCTCGTCGATCAATATCGATCTAGGGAAAAATTCCATAAATATTATTGTCAATGCTCTTTACAAGTTGATAAATAGAGTTAGAAAGACAAAGGCAACTCACACAGTACGAAGGCCGTTCCAAAAATTCCAAAGTCCAAGACAGCATTACAAAAGTCAAGAATCGTGTACATGTAATAGTTGACGGAAAATGATCTCACCAGTCCTAGAACTATGCAGGCAGATGAAAATAGCCAGAGGGCATTCCTTCTGCCGTATCTGAAATGGACAACAGAGAAATTTGCCTTATTCGAACTTAGGTAGGTATAATTCTATTGAAAAAAGATGAGTGTTCCATCGTCGTTTTTATTTTATAGCAATGAAACAACTGCTACAGACTCCTATGGTTTATGTCGATGCATATCCATTCGGGAACTTCAATCGAAATATATAGGAAGGTACAGGTGTAATTTTTTTGTGCACAAGGCATCAACTTACTGCGCTTCAGCTCAAAACTATGCCAATAAAACTTCGTACTTACTTATCAGATATGAATGCACAAAATGGGGAGCCTAACAAAGCACCAAGTGCGCGGATCTCGCGAGATTGCGGATCTCGCACCCGCGAGATTGCAATCCCTACTTTCTCCTAAACCGATAAGGTCCGTTTTCGGAATGGCTGGCTTTCTCCTATCCGGTCATTCTCTCTTCGATTTCGGGATGATAAGACCTCAGTAGTTATAGTTCCCTCTACCAAACCTCATGAAAAAATAAACATTTACATAGGTACCTTACTTACTGTACTTTCCAGTGTCTGCTTTGACCAATGACCATGTGAGATACGCCTCTTCCATTCTTCCAATACTCTGCAATAGGTACCTACTTTATGTGCTTTGTCTTTGCTTCAGGTTTGGTGTGGTGTTCCTATGGTACGGTTCGTTAGTACTTTCCAGTGTCTGCTTTGACCAATGACCATGTGAGATACGCCTCTTCCAATACTCTGCAATAGGTACCTACTTTATGTGCTTTGTCTTTGCTTCAGGTTTGGTGTGGTGTTCCTATGGTA
>NW_007387371.1:0-2101 GCF_000475195.1 Diaphorina citri
CTGAATATCCAAGTACTTACATTTGTCAACTTCTAGTTGTTTTGAATATACCTGCAGCTCATGTAAAGAAAATGTACTAAACTTGTTGTAAACGTGTCCAAAAGTTCCGCGAGTCTCTTCTGATACGCTCGTCTCAAAATCCTCAAAACCTTCAATGTTCCTTCTCCTTGTTGTAAACGTGTCCAAAAGTTCCGCGAGTCTCTTCTGATACGCTCGTCTCAAAATCCTCAAAACCTTCAATGTTCCTTCTCCTTGTTCCTCCGTAGGTATTGTTCTTCTTTGTTCTTCTGTAGTCATCGTTGCTTCTTTTTATCCTCGTCGCCAATTTATTACATATAAAACAACAGTATAAGATTTGAAATCATAAGGTAGTCATCGTTGCTTCTTTTTATCCTCGTCGCCAATTTATTACATATAAAACAACAGTATAAGATTTGAAATCATAAGGATCGGAGCTTTCCGAAAAATTTATTTTGTGAAAAACTGAAGAACGAGAATGAATGTACATTGTGGAAAACTGAACTGGCTGGCGGATCGGTAGTGGTCAAATATTAAAGTTTGACATAGGTAGGTACATATACAGGGTGTCCCGCGAACGACTGTACAACGCTTGAGGGTTGATGCAGGACCTAAAGGACTACCAGAAAAAGCTATCTGGACAGATATCACAAACCCACTGAGTCACTTGCCCATGTCCTTGGAAACTGTCAATATGGCCAACTTCTGCGAATCAACAGGCACAATTCCATCCGATCAATCATCGCTGATGACCTAAGGAAAAATGTCAACTATGAAGTTCATGAAGAAGTTACCAGTACTGCTGACAATGGGTCCACTCGAAAAATTTATTGCACCATTGAAAAGAACACAAAATTTACTAAAAGATAAGATTCCCTGTTTTGGTGAAACCCTCCCTCAAACACAACCAGAGGCTTGAGAAAAAGATTTTTTTGTGTCTCTTTAAAAACTACCATTTTTTCAATTCGATTTTTCCTCAAGTTTCCACTGAAACCCATTGAATTTCTCCTGATAGAAAAGTACCCCTTTTTGTCCTCTTTAATCCCATTATCTTGAATTCTCTGAGAAATCATTATTTACGGAGATATTAACGATACAAATGGAGAATCCGTCAACTTCCTACGTTACTATGATTCCCTGTCCACCTGTTTCTTTCTATCGCCGCGCCGAATTTTGTCAATTTCCTACATTACTATGAATCCCTGTCCACCTGTTTCTTGCTATCGCCGCACCGAATTTTCCTCCAAAAACAACACGAACAACAAAACAAGTAACAACAACAACAAAAACAACAACAACAACACCAACAACAACAACAACAACAAAAACACCACCAACAACAACAACAACAACAACAACGACACCAACAACAACGGTGGACAAACAATTTTCTCCCACCTGATCGCCTTATTTCCTCCTCCTCCTCCTCCATTAACAACAACACCAACTACAACAACAACAACAACAACACCAACAACAACAACAACAACAACAACAATCAACCAACTCTTGTTGTTGTTGGTGGTGTTGGTTTGGTGGTGTTGTTGTTGTTGTTGTTGTTGTTGTTGTTGTTGTTGTTGTTGTTGTTGTTGTTGTTGTTGTTGTTGTTGTTGTTCTGTTGTTGTTGTTGTTGTTGTTGTTGTTGTTGTTGTTGTTGTTGTTGTTGTTGTTGTTGTTGTTGTTGTTGTTGTTATTGTTGTTGTTGTTGTTGTTGTTGTTGTTGTTGTTGTTGTTGTTGTTGTTGTTGTTGTTGTATTGTTGTTGGTGTTGTTGTTGTTGTTGTTGTTGTTGTTGTTGTTGTTGTTGTTGTTGTTGTTGTTGTTGTTGTTGTTGTTGTTGTCGTTGTTCTTGTTGTTGTTTATCATTTTTGTCAGTAGATGTCAACATCTACTACCATATCATTTTTGATAGGTATATAAGTGTTGTTGTTGTTGTTGTTGGTGTTGTTGTTGTTGTTGTTGTTGTTATTGTTGGTATTGTTGTTGTTGTTGTTGTTGTGTGTTGCTGTTGTTGTTGTTGTTGTTGTTGTTGTTGTTGTTGTTGCTGCTGTTGTTGTTGTTGTTGTTGTTGTTGTTGTTGTTGT
>NW_007387372.1:0-2100 GCF_000475195.1 Diaphorina citri
AAGGGGACTTTGGCTGTTCATTGTTCGGCAATTCCAATGCTGAATGCTAATAGTTATTGGTAAACAATCACATACCTTGGCAATGCAATCGTATTAAACAAAAATGGACGCGGCACACAAGGGATCAGGAAGATACCGCCTTAACATAATAAAGTCAAATCCTCTCCTTTTTCTTTATTAAGGACAAAAGCAAGAATTGAAAATGGTAAATGGTTTGAATTATATGAATCGACTAAGGAAAGCACTCTCCTTAGATAATAATATATTATAAGTAACTCTGTCCAATCTTCCAGTTCTTGAAATATGGAAGTCCCAAGACTTTATTAGTCATTATTTGATTCTGAACTCCAAGTTCAAAGTTTGATCAAATCACTTGTGGAACCGATAGATATTGGTAGGCCAATTCCGAAGAAGAATACGAGGATGCTCTTGGAGTTGAAGATGATGATAGTGAAGAAGGCAATGAAGACAGAGGTGAGGAAAGTATACCCAGTAGAGATGATGACATTGATGGCAGGGTTAATTTAGATTGTAAGGAAGTGGATATCTGGTGTTCTATCTGGGTATCATACGTGTATATGGCACCGAATTTTTGAACGGAAACAAAAATTATTAATCCATCAATTCTTACCAGAACGAAAGTTAACTGAAACTTTTACCAAAATTGGACAAGAGCTGATTTATTAGTTCCCATAACCAATTGTGAAGGTCTCCATTCAAGTTTTTATTGATAAATATTTGTATAAGGTGCCTTAATGTCTGACTTAACATTAGGTACTGTATTTTCCTGGTCTTTAGAGTTCGTTTGGTCATGATTTAAACCGAATCTATGTAGGTAAACAATAAGCATGTAGATACAGTCAGTCTGTATGATATTTAATTGCATTCTTCCTACATCCTTATTTTACGAGGTTTATTGAATTCATTTTGATTTGTTAAAAGACCGTTCTCAATGAAATTTGACGTATTCTTATTAGATAGATATTGTGATAGAAATTAGTGTCCGCCCTACACTTGGAGTTAGACCACGCTACGCCACTGAATCATACGTGCATATGGCACCGAATTTTTGAACGGAAACAAAAATTATTAAATCATCAATTCTTACCAGAACGAAAGTTAACTGAAACTTTTACCAAAATAGATTATTGTTGGACGTAGGCATGTATGATAATTCTCATCTACTAATACCATACCTATGGTCCAGGCAAGATCAATTAACCTACTAAATGTTCAAACTTCAAATCCATATTACATATTACTAACGTGTGGTTGAAACTATTATCTGTATCCAAGTATATCATGATCTCTCTTAATTTATTGTATGATAATGGTCCTGGGCTATTGTAATTCAAAATTAAGAAAGGTCTAGCAAAAGGAAAAGTGATAAATAGGTATGGGCTATGGGTACGCAAACTTCATTTTTTAGTAAATTTGTAACGTGTGGTTGAAACTATTATCTGTATCCAAGTATATCATGATCTCTCTTAATGTATGATAATGGTCCTGGGCTATTGTGATTCAAAATTAAGAAAGGTCTAGCAAAAGGAAAAGTGATAAATAGGTATGGGCTATGGGTACGCAAACTTCATTTTTTAGTAAATTTGGAAGTGAAAGTGAATTCAAAAGATAAAGTCTATGTAATTCTAATGAGTTGTACGTGTATTGTTGAAAAAATCTAGACTTAAGATGATTGTGCTGAACCTGAAAATTGAACAAAAGTGTTAGATACAAACATATTAAGAGATATAGGTAAATTGTGGTTTTTGAGGAACAAATAATTACTCGGTTACTTCGTTCTTACAGACATTTTTGAATGTTGCAAATCAATCAAGAGTAAGGACAGTCTGAGAATGGTCCAACTCAAACAGCCTGGTTCCATGAGGAGAGATATAGGTAAATTGTGGTTTTTGAGGAACAAATAAATACTCGGTTACTTCGTTCTTACAGACATTTTTGAATGTTGCAAATCAATCAAGAGTAAGGACAGTCTGAGAATGATCCAACTCAAACAGCCTGGTTCCATGAGACCTCACACTTTCGGTGGAGAGAAGAAAAGAAATATCCATATCTCCGAGAGAGATCTGTGTGAAAAAGGTA
>NW_007387374.1:0-2100 GCF_000475195.1 Diaphorina citri
TGGGTGACTTGAACCTTATATTGGGAATAAAGGGAGAACGGGCTCTAGTCTTGATTTTAAATCATTACATAAAAGTAACAAATCGAGAATAATAATAAACTGAATATTAAACAAATTAGGTAGGTACATAGGTACTGATTTTCTCTAATCACTACGACGGGCTAAAAAATTCCCGGAGGGACGGACCCTGCTTGTTACACTAATAGAAATGTGACTTTTCTTTTTGGCTCCCCACACACGGGTTGCGCCATAATGGGAACGCTTTTTCACCTGATCAATTTGCAACTTTTAATATTATTTCAATTTTAACAACAAACTAAACTTCATCCAAACTAAACTAAACTTTTGTATTATGAGTTTCAACTTTAAACCGATTTTTTTTTTTTTTTTTCGAAGTCCTGTAGGCAATGAAAGTGTTCCCTCTACAAACGAAACGATTTTTTTTCCCCGAACGACATAAAATGTCCTGTAGGTATCCTGTATGCAGTATGCATTATATGCAATTGAAATGAGTGTTCCCACTACACACACGACACGAGAAAGTTCCCACTTACGCACGACACATTTCTTCCCGAACGACAAGTGGGAACGGTCCAATAGCGAGGAAGTCTGCACCTGTATTTCGTCCAATCGTAGGCCAGTGTTGGGGCGATTTCTCTTTCTACCACCCGTGTGTGAATAGCCTGTAAAGAAACGGAGCTCGTTGTAGAGAAAAAACGTCTGACGGTCTCACCATCTCACAGAAAAACGGGGAATATGCTCAAGGGAATTGTTTTGCAGAGTTTTTAGTTTCTTTCCAAGGAGAAAGTTCACAAGTTTACGTAAGACTTTCTCAAGCCAGGGGTTTCTTCAAGAAGTTTTCTTTTAATTTTGTCATATACACTTTGCTCTGCTAAATTCTTAAAAATATAATAATAAGAATAACGGTAGAAAAAAAAGTTCAAAGAAAATTCTCTCTATTTGAGTCTTTGGGGTGGGGGAAAATGTTTACGTGCTTATTTTTCCATTTATTTTATTTTCCAAGCAAATGAAATTGGCCCTTTATTCCCTGTGCTGTTACTTTAGTAATTTGCCTTCCTGAAATCCTGATTTTTTTTTTTCAATTCTTAGGTGGGTTGTCCCGTTAGTTTTTTCAAAAAGAAGTAGTGCTTTATTGAGACTGACAGCTCAAGACCAGAAATACCGTTATCCTGTATCATCTGAGGCTGACCCATAGTGACCCATCTGGGTACCCTTCTCAGATTCATTTTTATCATCTTTTCGTTTTTCTTCTGAGTTGTGAAGGAACACGTGCAAGATGCAAGGAAAGCGACTCCAAACCACAGTCAACAGCAAAATAAGTCAGGTAGAAAAAGCCGAGAAGTTCTCAACCTTTTCAAAACCAAATTCTCAATAAGAACCCCTGTTCTAGACGTCATAACAGAACTATACATATGATTAGATGCCAATATACAAAACCTCCAGACCCCACTTCTCAGAATAATAGGTAAAAGGAAAACAACAGACTTAATAATATAAAGAAAACAATCTTGCTAATAGAAATGTGACTTTTCTTTTTGGCTCCCCACACACGGGTTGCGCCATAATGGGAACGCTTTTTCACCTGATCAATTTGCAATATTTACTTTCTATTATTACAGTATAGCGGAGCTATACTAGTAATGAAAGTATTGCAATCGGTCCAAATTTTTAATATTATTTCAATTTTAACAACAAACTAAACTTCACCCAAACTAAACTAAACTTTTGTGATGTTATGAGTTTTAACTTTAAACCGATTTTTTTTTTTTTTTTTTTTTTTCCTGTAGACAATGAAAGTGTTCCCTCTACAGTCCTGTAGACAATGAAAGTGTTCCCTCTACAAACGAAATGATTTATTTATTTATTTTTATTTATTTATTATTTCTTTCCCCCGAACGACATAAAATGTCCTGTATCCTGTGTGCATTATATGCAATTGAAATGAGTGTTCCCACTACACACACGACACGAGAAAGCTCCCACTTACGCACGACACATTTTTTCCCGAACGACAAGTGGGAACGGTCCAATAGCGAGGAAGTCTGCACCTGTATTTCGTCCAATCGTAGGCCAGTGTTG
>NW_007387375.1:0-2100 GCF_000475195.1 Diaphorina citri
ACGTTCGGCGTCTAATGAAATGATTATCGATCCGGCGAAGGCCTTGTACTACTTGTTGCTTGAAACAAAATGGAAGGGGTTTGTCGTTCTTTGCCTCTTTTATCTTAAAGTTTCTACCTTTTCTTCGTTTCGCTCTTCTGTTCTCTTCTAGTAACTTTCCTATCGTTTCCTATCCTATCCTATCCGTTTCCTATCCTATCCAGATGGTAGTATAAACAAGGTATATTCTATTCTATTCTATCGATGCTATGCTATGGTTGTACCTAAATCATGGTTATTATTACCTTTTATTTTTCTTCAATGTTTACAAGCTTCAATATCTTGGGCATCTATCGAGACACCCAGATAAATATGGTATACTTCGTCGTTCCTTGCCTCTTTTATCTTTAAGTTTCTACCTTTTCTTCGTTTCGCTCTTCTGTTCTCTTCTAGTAACTTTCCTATCGATGCTATGCTATGGTTGTACCTAGATCATGGTTATTATTATTACCTTTTATTTTTCTTTAATGTTTACAAGCTTCAATATCTTGGGCATCTATCGAGACACCCAGATAAATATGGTATACTGCTTCGTATTCTTAAGGGGAAAGTTAAGGGGAGTAGGGGAAGAGGTAGAAAAAGGAAATCGTGGATGCAAAATCTTAGAAAATGGTTCCAGGAATCTAATTCAACGCTGTTTGCTAAAGTGGATGATAATGATTTAGCCAATTTGATAGCCAACGTCCAGTAATGGACATGGCACACTAAGATGAAGAATGTTTACAATAGGTCAATGTCACTGTACAACGCGGTTAATGAATTTAGAGACGGGGGTTTTACCCTCCATTCGGTGACAAGCTACCCGTCTACTGACATCACCCAGCCTGGATGGGGCCGGGGAAGGCCAGCAAGGCGCGATTGTCCAGATGGTCACTCACCCGGATACCAACGTGTAAGGGCTATTTCACATCTAGACTGCAACTTGTAGTATACGGCAATTTTCATGTTGAGGGCTACGAACTGTATAACGCGGTTAATGAATTTAGAGACGGGGGTTTTACCCTCCATTCGGCGATAAGCTACCCGTCTACTGACGTTACCCTCACCCAGCCTGGATGGGGCCGGGGAAGGCCAACAAGGCACGATTGCCCAGATGGTCACTCACCCGGATACCAACGTGTAAGGGCTATTTAATGTCACTGTATAACGCGGTTAATGAATTTAGAGACGGGGGTTTTACCCTCCATTCGGCCACAAGCTACCCGTCTACTGACGTTACCCTCACCCAGCCTGGATGGGGCCGGGGAAGGCCAACAAGGCGCGATTGCCCAGATGATCACTCACCCGGATACCAACGTGTAAGGGCTATTTCACATCTAGACTGCAACTTGTAGTATACGGCAATTTTCATGTTGAGGGCTACGACGTTACCCTCACCCAGCCTGGATGTGGCCGGGGAAGGCCAACAAGGCGCGATTGCCCTGATGGTCACTCACCCGGATACCAACGTGTAAGGGCTATTTGCCTATTTCACATCTAGACTGCAACTTGTAGTATACGGCAATTTTCATGTTGAGGGCTACCTACATAGTCTTACACTGAGAGAAAAAAACAGGATACATGAAGCCTAAATCAGATCGCGGGAGCCCAAATCCAGTGACTGGACTCTGAATCCAAAATATGGGGCCTGTTCACACTTAAACTTAAAGTTCAAGTGTGAACAGGCCCATAAGACTATGAAGGCATCAACATGAAAACTGCCGTATACTACAAAGTTCATGTGTGAACAGGCCCATAAGAATATGAAGGCATCAACATGAAAACTGCCGTATACTACAAGTAGCAGTCTAGATGTGAAATCCACCTAACGTTGCTTAACTCCAGTGAACCATTGGGAACTGGTAACTGGTACATTCAACGTACTATCCCCGTTGGCTATTTTTATGTTTGTGATGGCGCCTTAATTCTAGCTTTAAGTAGTTCCCTGTGCTTTATCTACTCGTATCTTGTCTTCATTTCTCTTATTTGGTAAGTGAATCAGAGGATTTCCTTTTGATCTCTTTCGATTTCTCTACTTCTCTCGTTCCCTATTCGTTGCGGAAGGAGGTTAAAGGAATCGTG
>NW_007387376.1:0-1013 GCF_000475195.1 Diaphorina citri
AACAATATGTTTTTTTGGACTAGTTTATCACAAAGACAGCATTAGGTAATTTTATTAGTTGAGTGAACATGTTTCAAGTGAGCATATAAACTAGATTTGGCCACATAGGACATTAGACAGTCTTGATAGGGACATGTAAACTTTGGTTTATTTTCATTGTGCTGAAGCATATGCTCTTGTAAGTGTTCAGACCTTAGAAATGACTTGCCACATGTGACTAGGGGACATGGAAACATCCTCATGTTTAAATGCTTGCTTTTATTATGCCTTTTCAGTGCGCTCTTAGAAGAAAACAATAACTTACATCCATCATGTGTACACTTGAAGTTCTTTGTGGATTCATGTACAGCTTTGTAGTGTTCCCTTAGGCGACAGGGTACTTTGAATTGTTTGCCACAGCCTTTACAAACGAGATCTTCAGGGTTAGTGACATGCACACGCTGGTGTGATTTAAGGGAAGCCATCAGGTAGAAACTTTTTCCACACCCTTTATAATCACACATGTATGGAGCAGACACATTACTATGTTCCTTGAGGTGTGTGCTGTATTGTTTCATGGTTTGGAACTTACGACCACAACCTAATTCTTCACAGCAGAGAGTGAGAGGCTTTCCATGCCTTACCATATGCATTTTCAAATTGGATAAAGTTGTGAAACGTTTGTTACAGTTCTTCTGATCACAAGGATAACATTTTTTATCTTCATCATGACTAGTCATGTGTCTCAGGAGCTTATGCTTGGAAAAGAAACCCCACATACAAGGTGTATTATTGGCTGTTGTGAGTTTACATTTGAATGGTTTCTTATCAAAATGCTTGAGCAGATGAATCTTGAATGTGTTTAGGTTGACACTGGTGAAGTTACAATTGACAATAGGACAGGACCACAGTTGTTGTTTCTTGCTGTTCTTACCTCCTGTGCTGGAGATGAAATATTCCTTGTTGATGCCAAGTGACTGGAGAGCCTCTGTGATGGCATCTTCTTCATCTAGAAAGCAATTAAAATTTAAATA
>NW_007387376.1:8690-12818 GCF_000475195.1 Diaphorina citri
CCCACCTCCTTCTCTTGGGACCATCCAGTGGCTCCCCACTCCGCGATATCATAGGTCACCCGTACCACACTCCGCCATGGTCGAACGAAGCGAACCTGGAGGAAAACATCAGAGTTATGTCCGCACGACGCGCGAAGGAAAGGGAGAAATTCGACCGTCTCTATGCGAAAGAGTTGAGGGAGAATATTGCTGTCACTGTGACGGAATCTGTGGAACGGTCTGAACTCCGTCCCGACCCTTTAGGTAAGAAATGGACGACGCATGGATCCTGTAGGTAAGATATTAGCAATTGAACTGCGCACGAATTCTGCAAGCAAAGCCACTCACGCTCCAACAGTCTTACAGACCCAGGAGACAGTCAGAACGTGATTGGCCGGCATAATTAATACATCAGCATGCCGCACGCAAAATACAAACATGTTTTCTAGAATATCACCACAAACAGTTCGTGGGATTCTTGGGAACACAGAACAAAAGCTGAGATTTCACCTAATGTATTTTTTTTTTCTTTTTCTTTTTCTCAAGAGGTTTGACAGAGGGAACTGTAACTGCTATGGTCTTATCGTCCCGAAATCGAAGAGAGAAGGAAGACAGGATAGGAGAAAGCCAGTCGTTCCGAGAACGAACATTATCCCATCAGGATAAAATCCGCCCCGGGCGGGAATCGAACTCTCGGCCTAGCGCTTACAAGGCAGACGCACTACCAACTAAGCTAACTAGGCTGGCTCCTTCCTTACTTTAAGGAAAATAAAGTGATCGACTGAAATTTTGCGATTTGCGATGATCATTTTTAGTGCCAATAAAAGTCCAAAACTTGATTTGAAGTGCCTAGAGCCTAAATCCCAATTTTGGGCCATTGGTCCGTGTGTGTGCGACCGTCCGTACCTAAACAAAAATAATATCTAGAGGAAGATGAGCTGTAGTCTTATCGGCCCACAATCGAAGAGAGTAGGAAGACAGGACAGGAGAAAGCCAGTCGTTCCGGGAACGAACATTATCCCTTCAGGATAAAATCCGCCCAGGGCGGAAATCGAACGCGCGGCCTAGCACTTACAAGGCAGACGCGCTACCAACCAAGCTAACTAGGCAGGCTAGGCTAGGAGAAAGCCTAGCCTTTCCGAGAACGAACCTTATCTGTTTGGGATAAAGTTCGTGGGAATCGAACCCGCGACTTAGCGCTCACAGGGCAGGTGTGCAACTCCTGATTTCCATGCAGACTGGCATGATGGTATGTAACCATGGCATGATGGTATGTTGCTCGATTTCAGTGATTTGTCCACGCAAAAGGGCATGGTTAGCCCAGTGATATCACGCTTCTTGACATGTAGGCCTCGGGTTCGAACATCCTCATGTTTAAATGCTTGCTTTTATTATGCCTTTTCAGTGCACTCTTAGTAGAAAACAATAATTTACATCCATCATATGTACACTTGAAGTTCTTTGTGGATTCATGTACAGCTTTGTAGTGTTCCCTTAGGCGACAGGGTACTTTGAATTGTTTGCCACAGCCTTTACAAACGAGATCTTCAGGGTTAGTGACATGCACACGCTGGTGTGATTTAAGGGAAGCCATCAGGTAGAAACTTTTTCCACACCCTTTATAATCACACATGTATGGAGCAGACACATTACTATGTTCCTTGAGGTGTGTGCTGTATTGTTTCATGGTTTGGAACTTACGACCACAACCTAATTCTTCACAGCAGAGAGTGAGAGGCTTTCCATGCCTTACCATATGCATTTTCAAATTGGATAAAGTTGTGAAACGTTTGTTACAGTTCTTCTGATCACAAGGATAACATTTTTTATCTTCATCATGACTAGTCATGTGTCTCAGGATGTGAGAGGCTTTCCATGCCTGACCATATGCATTTTCAAATTGGATAAAGTTGTGAAACGTTTGTTACAGTTCTTCTGGTCACAAGGATAACATTTTTTATCTTCATCATGACTAGTCATGTGTCTCAGGAGTTTATGCTTGGAAAAGAAACCCCACATACAAGGTGTAGCCCGGTTTTAAATAGCTCTTGATGAGAAGAACAAACCTGTGAAAACCGTTTGTCTTTATCCCAAACCGTTTTCCGGGTCTCAGGAGCTTATGCTTGGAAAAGAAACCCCACATACAAGGTGTATTATTGGCTGTTGTGAGTTTACATTTGAATGGTTTCTTATCAAAATGCTTGAGCAGATGAATCTTGAATGTGTTTAGGTTGACACTGGTGAAGTTACAATTGACAATAGGACAGGACCACAGTTGTTGTTTCTTGCTGTTCTTACCTCCTGTGCTGGAGATGAAATATTCTTTGTTGATGCCAAGTGACTGGAGAGCCTCTGTGATGGCATCTTCTTCATCTAGAAAGCAATTAAAATTTAAATACTTAGATATTAATTTGATATTTATAGGAGGTACAAACAATAAATAAAGGCAGCATTCACATGTGAAGTACAATAAAAATAGCTCTTTGTAAGATCAATTAAGAAATTTCTCTTCACATTTTTCTACACTCCAAAGTCATCTACATTTTTTCTCCAATATTTTTTAAATTTCTTATAAGTATGTTTCTCTAGCAAAAGATTGTGAGGGTACCTACATTAACATTGTATGTTTACTTACCATCAATTTCTTTATTCAGTTCCTTAGTCTTGCCTTCACTATCACTACTTGCTGTGGCTACAGGCATACATGACTCATCTATTACAAAATCAATATTGTCAAAAGATATGAAAGATTCAGTGCCGTCTGTGAAAACATTCTCATTTGATACATTCCTTTGATCTTCTTGTATCACTACTACATCCCCATTAGGATGAATATCAGTGGCAGTTTCAATAGTGAGGACTTGATTATCTGTAAGATCTATGTTTGAACTATCTTCCAGGTCAACTAAATCAAGCACAACATTGCTGCAATGTGGTACAGTTTGCACTGGTATTTGATATGTTTCTAGTGAGTTGTTGAATTTGATGTCTACATATGAGATCAAGTCATCAGTTTGGTACAGCATTAGTTTGGTGTTGTCTTCTGCATCTTCACTTTCATTGACGGCAAATAAGTTAGGATCAGTGTTCTTTAACAAGAGATCACTCAGTGAATCAAAAGATTTTGTACTACTCTCAAGAATATTTAAATTGCACAGTTGGTTGTACTCCATGACTTTTTTCTTTTTCCAGTGAGCCTGAAAACAACCAGAGTTAATCAATAGAGGCCCTTGAAAAATATACGAAAAACTTCCAATATTAGATTTCCACTTGCTCTGTTAGCTCATGTACAATAATATTGTGAGGTGTTATGCAGAAGAATAGCTAAATCTTCCATTTCAAGGTAAATTGTATGTTTGTACTGTAAATTTTGGAGATCTACTATCAGTTTAGATTTTCCTAGTTTGGATAAAGAATTTTCCCTGATTCTAAAGTAATGGACTCTTGACTGTTAGTTTGCCTTTGGAAGGTATTATTACTAACCTTCCTATTTAACCAAGTTGTTCTTTGACTGTCATTACCAATCATTAGCAAAGTATCTATGTAACGTTATTATATTCTTACCTGTTGACTACTATGTTAGAGGGCAAACGTTTCTTGATGGTTGGATACCTAGTTTACAAGATTTCCTGGATGTGAATTTTGTTCCTGTTACATTCCTGTGTGAAGTTTTTCTGGTATTTCAATGGGGTCCTTCTTCAGAGATTTTTCAATGTTCTTAGTCAATCTATATTATTTTACCTACTAACTACAACTACGAATGGTGATTTCAAATTATGATAATAAATGTTAACTTTGAGAACTTTTCTTACTTTTACTTTTCAATCTTTTTTCTTTTTTATCTTTTCATTTAAATTCTAAATTGTAATTGAAGAGCAAGCAATGAGCAAAAATCATGAAACTTCTTGAAAAGAGAGGGAGTAAAAAAGTAAACAAAAATCGATCGGGGGAAGATTCACACGGTGTGTATTTTGGCGCAACCTGCCTTGGAAGTGTAGTAGTGAAGACGCTTGCCTGGTAAACATTGCGATCCGCTCCAATTGCGGGCTCCGCAAGAGATGGTGGATTGGCGACATCTCTAGGTAATAATAACCAGTAGATAACTACATACTGGTCGGCGCCGGGACCTTAGCTTGGGCCGCGAGGAGG
>NW_007387376.1:17842-23159 GCF_000475195.1 Diaphorina citri
TGCGGTGACAAACAGAAAAAAGCCACAACCCATCATTTTTTATTCTTCATTTTTGGTTATGGAGAGCGCCTACAATGACAGGTAAAAGTAGCTTCAATTATTTGGAAACCCATCTTCTTAAATCTTTCAATAAATAAACCCGTCAATCTTTTTTATACATGATGTAAATCTAGCTATTGGCTCAGTGTGTTTGGTCCGGTTATCCTACAGTGTAGAGTTGTGGTCTATTGTTAATGTCCCGTTTAGTCAGACCAAAAACTTATTTTGTGTTAATATCAGGTGTTAGTCTGTTTACCTGTTCTGATAGTTACGTTTTTAACTATCTCTGGATCGGAATTATCAACGTTAGTTAATTAATCTTTTCCTGCTCGTATGTGGGTCTCTTCAAACGGCTGGTCCTGAAGGGTCGTTGCTATGTATTTAATGTCACCAGCACTAAATGTCAAATTCAGCTTACGTTATTCACATACGGTACCCTTGTGATAATGGTGTTTATTCCTATTATCACATCCCCTCATATTTTTTTTTGCTATTAATCCGCGGTTTCGTCGTTTCTATGACCTGTTATTATGTTTAGTTTAACAGAGAGACTTTTTAAGTTCCAGGTTCTCACTATCTATCAATTCAGCAAGTGGGAGACGTCTAGCTTCACTCGTGCTAACAACACACAGACTGCCCTTTCTTGAAACTACTCACAAGTCCGTCCAACATATTCGAGAAGCTAACACTGTACATACGTAGGTGTAGGGATACTAGACAGAAGCGCTAGAGGAGGATTTGCCTACATCATCGCGAAAACAAGAGGGATTGCTTTCTAAGTGAGTTACGAGAACATGAGAGTCTGTATTCCGATTGTGTTGATATCCTACTGGTGCCCACTCTAGATCTTGGATGATAGTGTTATGAATAAGTCAGGTTGCTCTTAGTACTAGGTATCGATTAGATCATATACGGACGCGTCTACTGTACTAATCATAAGAATAAGCGTGACCTCAGACATGTATAAGATCGATGTAGGTGTATGTTACAGCGAGTTTCATAAAAGAATGGCTAGCGTTCTTATCATTATTGTAGAAGAGGGTGTAAGGTCCAGATAAGTGAAGACAAGAGCACTTAGCAGCCATCTTCAAGAAGGTGAATGTAAGAGTTTGGTGAAGTTCAAGAGTGACGTGTAAGAAGAAGATCTTGGGTGTACCTCCATCACGCTCCAACCCCTGTCTACGACCGTAGCATTCGAAGGAGTACACAACCATTCGGTGTACCTCATTATAAATATATATAAATAACGAAACGAAAGTAAGAATAGTTTTTTTCGCGGGAGATAAAAATGCGGACACAGATTTCCTTTCTTGGAATAGACCTCTGGCTTTTATTTCCTTTACTTTCTACTGCATTATGTATAGGGACCCTGTAGACTACTATAGAGAATACAATGTACAACCATTGAAATACATATTATATCGAATTTTTTTTACTTTTTTTGTATGGAGGTAAAATTTTCGCATGTGTGTTACTTGCTTTTGACCGAAAATATCTAAGTGCATAATATATTATGCTCATATTTTCTACCAATTAAAATTCCTGTGTACTGTTCAATGGTACATCATGTTAAATAAAATATTATCGTAATTTTACTTGGACTTTTACTTTAAGCATGTCAGAGAATGTACAAATAAATTTTATACACATGTTTCATAACTGAAAATGTAGATGTTTGTTTTCGATCTAAAAAAAGGAGGAATGAAATTTACTCTGAAGAAAATAGGATTAAAAAGAGAAAACAATATGTTTTTTTGGACTAGTTTATCACAAAGACAGCATTAGGTAATTTTATTAGTTGAGTGAACATGTTTCAAGTGAGCATATAAACTAGATTTGGCCACATAGGACATTAGACAGTCTTGATAGGGACATGTAAACTTTGGTTTATTTTCATTGTGCTGAAGCATATGCTCTTGTAAGTGTTCAGACCTTAGAAATGACTTGCCACATGTGACCAGAGGACATGGAAACATCCTCATGTTTAAATGCTTGCTTTTATTATGCCTTTTCAGTGCACTCTTAGTAGAAAACAATAATTTACATCCATCATATGTACACTTGAAGTTCTTTGTGGATTCATGTACAGCTTTGTAGTGTTCCCTTAGGCGACAGGGTACTTTGAATTGTTTGCCACAGCCTTTACAAACGAGATCTTCAGGGTTAGTGACATGCACACGTTGGTGTGATTTAAGGGAAGCCATCAGGTAGAAACTTTTTCCACACCCTTTATAATCACACATGTATGGAGCAGACACATTACTATGTTCCTTGAGGTGTGTGCTGTATTGTTTCATGGTTTGGAACTTACGACCACAACCTAATTCTTCACAGCAGAGTGTGAGAGGCTTTCCATGCCTGACCATATGCATTTTCAAATTGGATAAAGTTGTGAAACGTTTGTTACAGTTCTTCTGGTCACAAGGATAACATTTTTTATCTTCATCATGACTAGTCATGTGTCTCAGGAGTTTATGCTTGGAAAAGAAACCCCACATACAAGGTGTATTATTGGCTGTTGTGAGTTTACATTTGAATGGTCTCTTATCAAAATGCTTGAGCAGATGAATCTTGAATGTGTTTAGGTTGACACTGGTGAAGTTACAATTGACAATGGGACAGGACCACAGTTGTTGTTTCTTGCTGTTCTTACCTCCTGTGCTGGAGATGAAATATTCCTTGTTGATGCCAAGTGACTGGAGAGCCTCTGTGATGGCATCTTCTTCATCTAGAAAGCAATTAAAATTTAAATAGATATTAATTTGATATTTATAGGTGGGCATTCTTGTTCATTATCTACATTATCCATAAAATAGGAGGTACAAACAATAAATAAAGGCGGCATTCACATGTGAAGTACAATAAAAATAGCTCTTTGTAAGATCAATTAAGAAATTTCTCTTCACATTTTTCTACACTCCAAAGTCATCTACATTTTTTCTCCAATATTTTTAAAGTTCTTATAAGTATGTTTCTCTAGCAAAAGATTGTGAGGGTGCCTACATTAACATTGTATGTTTACTTACCATCAATTTCTTTATTTAGTTCCTCAGTCTTGCCTTCACTATCACTACTTGCTGTGGCTACAGGCATACATGACTCATCTATTACAAAATCAATATTGTCAAAAGATATGAAAGATTCAGTGCCGTCTGTGAAAACATTCTCATTTGATACATTCCTTTGATCTTCTTGTATCACTACTACATCCCCATTAGGATGAATATCAGTGGCAGTTTCAATAGTGAGGACTTGATTATCTGTAAGATCTATGTTTGAACTATCTTCCAGGTCAACTAAATCAAGCACAACATTGCTGCAATGTGGTACAGTTTGCACTGGTATTTGATATGTTTCTAGTGAGTTGTTGAATTTGATGTCTACATATGAGATCAAGTCATCAGTTTGGTACAGCATTAGTTTGGTGTTGTCTTCTGCATCTTCACTTTCATTGACGGCAAATAAGTTAGGATCAGTGTTCTTTAACAAGAGATCACTCAGTGAATCAAAAGATTTTGTACTACTCTCAAGAATATTTAAATTGCACAGTTGGTTGTACTCCATGACTTTTTTCTTTTTCCAGTGAGCCTGAAAACAACCAGAGTTAATCAATAGAGGCCCTTGAAAAATATACGAAAAACTTCCAATTAGATTTCAACTTGCTCTGTTAGCTCATTGTACATGTACGGGGTCAAGCAGATTTCGAACACAATCAAATGTCTTCTGACAGTTGCATTTGTCCATACACGGTGGGTTTTGAGTCAGCTATGTGTGATACATTCCTAGGGTGTATCATGCCCATGATTAATTCACCGGGTATGGAGTTTGATATTCATACGCGACTTGAAAAAGTTCATACTGGATAAATGTTCACGCAACTTCAAACTTCAGAAATATTAATTGCGAAGTGTTAGGCAGAAGAACAGCTAAATCTTCCATTTCAAGGTAAGTTGTATGTTTGTACTGTAAATTTTGGAGATCTACTATCAGTTTAGATTTCCCTAGCTAGGATAAAGAATTTTCCCTGATTTCTAAAGTAATGGACTCTTGGCTGTTTGCCTTTGGAAGGTATTACTAACCTTCCCTATTCAATCAAGTTGTTCTTTGACTGTCATTAACAATTCATTAGCAAAGTATCTACATCTACGTAACGTTATTGTATTCTTACCTCTTGACTACTATTTTAGGGGGGCAACGTTTCTCGGTGGTTGGATAGTTTACAAGATTTCCTGGGATGTGAATTTTGTTCCTGTTACATTCCTGTGTGAAGTTTTTTTGGTATTTCAATGGGGTTCCTTCTTCAGAGATTTTTTTCAATGTTCCTTGTCAATCTATATTATTTTACCTACTAACTACGAATTGGTGATGTTCAATTTAGGTATGATAATATAAATTGAGAACTTTTTTTAGGTACTTTTCCAAGCTTCATTTAAATTCTGAATTGAAGAGAGCAAGCAATTGAAGCAAGATGAGCAAAAAATCATGAAACTTCTTGAGAAAGAGAGGGAGTAAAAAAGTAAACAAAAATCGATCGGGGGAATTCACACGGTGGTGTATTTGGCGCAACCTGCCTTTGGAAAGTAGTAGCTAGTGAAGACGCTTGCCTGTTAAACACGAGAGGTGCGGGTTCGATCCCAGCGATAATAATGGATCTCTAAGGATTTAGGTGGTTAGAGAAAGCGCTCGCGGCGTTAAACCCTCGGCCTAGTGGTTTACCCTTCACTCTCAAAGATCCATTATTATATTCTCTGAGCACGAAAATTTTTTGGTTTTCCCCAAAGACCTAAAATGATCAGTAGACAGGCAAACGTCTACCGCTATTGCTAAAGCACCCGCCTAAGGAGGTACCTACCTAGTTAGTTTTTACGATTTTATGCAAACGTAAAGTCCCATAATAAAATGCGCATAATATAGACTAGCATGAACTACATCTAATAATATAAATGAATATTGGTTTTTTGTGTTGTGTTTGTCGAACTTTATGCCTGGCCAAACCCGTCATCGATTGCCTATGAAACTTTTGTGATTATTGCTTGCCACTCCCGTGAGGTTATAGGCTATTTTCGCGGGTTCTTTTTGTTAAGTACGCCCGAGCAAGACCACTGAATGGATGAGTGACATGAACCGGCATGCTAAGGATTTACGGAAAATAAAACGAATAATAACGTAAAATAAGAAAATAATATTAAATTCAGTAGGTACACCCTAACCAATAACATATCTTCTAATGGTAACTTAAATACCGGTTAAAATAAAATCGAGTTTTAGGATTTTTCCT
>NW_007387376.1:28960-31500 GCF_000475195.1 Diaphorina citri
TTTTTTTCGCGGGAGATAAAAATGCGGACACAGATTTCCTTTCTTGGAATAGACCTCTGGCTTTTATTTCCTTTACTTTCTACTGCATTATGTATAGGGACCCTGTAGACTACTATAGAGAATACAATGTACAACCATTGAAATACATATTATATCGAATTTTTTTTACTTTTTTTGTATGGAGGTAAAATTTTCGCATGTGTGTTACTTGCTTTTGACCGAAAATATCTAAGTGCATAATATATTATGCTCATATTTTCTACCAATTAAAATTCCTGTGTACTGTTCAATGGTACATCATGTTAAATAAAATATTATCGTAATTTTACTTGGACTTTTACTTTAAGCATGTCAGAGAATGTACAAATAAATTTTATACACATGTTTCATAACTGAAAATGTAGATGTTTGTTTTCGATCTAAAAAAAGGAGGAATGAAATTTACTCTGAAGAAAATAGGATTAAAAAGAGAAAACAATATGTTTTTTTGGACTAGTTTATCACAAAGACAGCATTAGGTAATTTTATTAGTTGAGTGAACATGTTTCAAGTGAGCATATAAACTAGATTTGGCCACATAGGACATTAGACAGTCTTGATAGGGACATGTAAACTTTGGTTTATTTTCATTGTGCTGAAGCATATGCTCTTGTAAGTGTTCAGACCTTAGAAATGACTTGCCACATGTGACCAGAGGACATGGAAACATCCTCATGTTTAAATGCTTGCTTTTATTATGCCTTTTCAGTGCACTCTTAGTAGAAAACAATAATTTACATCCATCATATGTACACTTGAAGTTCTTTGTGGATTCATGTACAGCTTTGTAGTGTTCCCTTAGGCGACAGGGTACTTTGAATTGTTTGCCACAGCCTTTACAAACGAGATCTTCAGGGTTAGTGACATGCACACGTTGGTGTGATTTAAGGGAAGCCATCAGGTAGAAACTTTTTCCACACCCTTTATAATCACACATGTATGGAGCAGACACATTACTATGTTCCTTGAGGTGTGTGCTGTATTGTTTCATGGTTTGGAACTTACGACCACAACCTAATTCTTCACAGCAGAGTGTGAGAGGCTTTCCATGCCTGACCATATGCATTTTCAAATTGGATAAAGTTGTGAAACGTTTGTTACAGTTCTTCTGGTCACAAGGATAACATTTTTTATCTTCATCATGACTAGTCATGTGTCTCAGGAGTTTATGCTTGGAAAAGAAACCCCACATACAAGGTGTATTATTGGCTGTTGTGAGTTTACATTTGAATGGTCTCTTATCAAAATGCTTGAGCAGATGAATCTTGAATGTGTTTAGGTTGACACTGGTGAAGTTACAATTGACAATGGGACAGGACCACAGTTGTTGTTTCTTGCTGTTCTTACCTCCTGTGCTGGAGATGAAATATTCCTTGTTGATGCCAAGTGACTGGAGAGCCTCTGTGATGGCATCTTCTTCATCTAGAAAGCAATTAAAATTTAAATAGATATTAATTTGATATTTATAGGTGGGCATTCTTGTTCATTATCTACATTATCCATAAAATAGGAGGTACAAACAATAAATAAAGGCGGCATTCACATGTGAAGTACAATAAAAATAGCTCTTTGTAAGATCAATTAAGAAATTTCTCTTCACATTTTTCTACACTCCAAAGTCATCTACATTTTTTCTCCAATATTTTTAAAGTTCTTATAAGTATGTTTCTCTAGCAAAAGATTGTGAGGGTGCCTACATTAACATTGTATGTTTACTTACCATCAATTTCTTTATTTAGTTCCTCAGTCTTGCCTTCACTATCACTACTTGCTGTGGCTACAGGCATACATGACTCATCTATTACAAAATCAATATTGTCAAAAGATATCAAAGATTCAGTGCCGTCTGTGAAAACATTCTCATTTGATACATTCCTTTGATCTTCTTGTATCACTACTACATCCCCATTAGGATGAATATCAGTGGCAGTTTCAATAGTGAGGACTTGATTATCTGTAAGATCTATGTTTGAACTATCTTCCAGGTCAACTAAATCAAGCACAACATTGCTGCAATGTGGTACAGTTTGCACTGGTATTTGATATGTTTCTAGTGAGTTGTTGAATTTGATGTCTACATATGAGATCAAGTCATCAGTTTGGTACAGCATTAGTTTGTTGTTGTCTTCTGCATCTTCACTTTCATTGACGGCAAATAAGTTAGGATCAGTGTTCTTTAACAAGAGATCACTCAGTGAATCAAAAGATTTTGTACTACTCTCAAGAATATTTAAATTGCACAGTTGGTTGTATTCCATGATTTCTTTTTCCAGTGAGCCTGAAAACAACAAGAGTTAATCAATAGAGGCCCTTGAAAAATATATGAAAAACTTCCAATTAGATTTCAACTTGCTCTGTTAGCTCATTGTACATGTACGGGGTCAAGCAGATTTCGAACACAATCAAATGTCTTCTGACAGTTGCATTTGTCCATACACGGTGGGTTTTGAGTCAGCTATGTGTGATACATTCCTAGGGTGTATCATGCCCATGATTAATTC
>NW_007387377.1:0-2098 GCF_000475195.1 Diaphorina citri
ATGTACATAAGAGTAGACTTGAATTAGATACAATATTGACTTCAATTAGGGATAAGTAGTTCGTGGAGTAAAACACGTACGGTTAGAACTAGTAGCAGTTTACGTTTGTATACTATGTTGCTTATAAGTTATAAGCCTATTTATACTGTGAGAAAAGGAATAGAGTGCCTTTACTCCAACAGTAAGGCTACTTCTTTTTCTTCGCCTTTTCCCGTGTACAGACGGGGTTGGCGTTTTTCGTCAGCCTCTCAATCAGCCCTAACCAGGATGATTGCTTTAGGCTGTCTTTTGGTTTTACAAGTGGATGCCCTCCGCACTCAATCTTTGCTATTTCTTTGGCACCTTTGCTAATTCAGGCTGGTCTGATCCCTGTAGTGCACTTTCCTCTCCTAACATTGTAGCCTTAATGCACTCAACTGGTCTACTCCCTGTTTAACGTCCCCCAACCAGGCAATCTTTGTCTGCATTATTGAGGTAAAATTTTCAAACAATGATGAGGATCAAGTTTCATACCTTGGATCAAGGGATACGTCAACGAGGCGTGTAGGTATGTACGGTCCTGAATATTATGAACTGTCAAACGCGAACACTTGTGCATATCTTAATTACTGATAAGTCTGTAAGCAGTATAATGAAAGTAAAGTAAGTTACTCACATTTATGTCTTCTTTTAACACGTGAACTGACTACTCAATTCTCTGAGTATACTTGAGTAATGCACCTGAAACAGAGAAGAAGTATAAATGGTTAATATAAACAGTACAAACACATATAGAAAGTAATAAATTAACATGTAAGTACATAAAAGTATTAAGCAAAAAGAGAGGAATGTGAAGAAATTTAGAAAACCCAAATTTAACATATTATGTCTATGTAGGTATGTACAATATGTACATTTGTTTACTGTTTAGTGTTCAAATTGGCCATGTTATATTTAATGTTTACGCAAATCATCATATCCGTGATGTTCCTGCTTACATTTCATATCATAAACAACCCATACCTACCTTATCATTATCATAAACAATATCCTAGGTACCTACATATTTTACCACAAACATACATCATGGAATAGCCTGTAAACAAGTCTCGTCTTTCGACCCAAACTTTGTCTTTTGACAGACGGTCTTCCAATAAATCGTTTAGTCTAAACGCGGTTTAGTGTGTACGCGATATTTGCACAAATTCTTTACTAATTCAGGCTGGTCTACTCCCTGTTTAACGTCCCCCAACCAGGCAATCTTTGTCTGCATTATTGAGGTAAAATTTTCAAACAATGATGAGGATCAAGTTTCATACGTTAGATCAAGGGATACGTCAACGAGGCGTGTAGGTATGTACGGTCCTGAATATATTATGAACTGTCAAACGCGAACACTTGTGCATATCTTAATTACTGATAAGTCTGTAAGCAGTATAATGAAAGTAAAGTAAGTTACGCCAGCCTAGTTAGCTTAGTTGGTAGTGCGTCTGCCTGGTAAGCGCTAGGCCGCGGGTTCGATTCCCGCCCGGGGCGTCCTAGCTTATACTCCAACTTTTAGAGGGCTATTTGCCTCTACAATTAAGCCTCAGAGTGAGCTTTTTGTGAACCGAGTTACAGTAGAAGATATCATGAAGGTTTTTTCCCCTCTTTTTATTAGATTTGATAGAGCGAAGGTCCTCCCCCATATCGAAGAGATAACGAGGGCAGGATAGGAGAAAGCCAGCCGTTCCGAGAACGAACGTTATCTGTTTAGGATAAAATTCGCCCAAGTTACGTATAATTTCGGTAAAATAGATCTGTCAAGAAAACCTGGTTGGGGAGACGCAGATGGGAAATATGTGACGTGTGAGCCGGGGCTTGATAAACAATAGGTACAATAAATACTTTATCAAGCTTCAATGCGAAATGCTAAACAGTCTAAATAAAAACAATAACCAATTTATCATAACTACTATAATAGTTATCAAAATATCAAATCATATATAGAAGCTAGACATGACGTAATCGTCCTGTTCTCCCAAGTCAGGAAGAAAACAGTAAACAGTAAGGTAATTTATTAATAAAATGTTATCTTTATAAAATTTGAAAATAAAATGTTTAATGTTATCTTTGTAAA
>NW_007387378.1:0-2098 GCF_000475195.1 Diaphorina citri
AGTTAATATAGAACATAAAAACAAGCATCATTCAATAGGATAAGGAAAGTCGTGTGATGTTCACACCAGATTTTTATTATTTTTAACTCTTTTTTTCCTCTCCACTTTCTTGCCCTTCTTCTGTACTTCCTCCTCCGTCTTCCTATCTTATTTTCTTTCTCCGTGTCCTTTGCCCTCTTATAATCCATCCCGTTCTTCTTCTTTTTACCTAATACTCTTCATCCACCTCTTCTTCGTCTTCATTGCCCTCCTCCTCCTCTTTTCCATCATTCTCCTTCTTCTCCTCTTTCTCCGCCTTCCCCTCTTTTCCTTCTCTTTGTCTTTCGCCCTCTTTTTCTCCTTTTCATGAACATCCTCGTTATCCTCCTAGCTCTTTCTCTATATGTACTTCCTTTTTCTTCTCTTCCTCCTTCGTCTCCTCCTCTTCTTTTCATTCTCCTTCGTCCTCTCCTGATCCATCTCATTCTTCTTTCTATCAACATCCTACTTTCCTTTTTCCTCTTTCTCCTCCCTTCTCTTTATTGTGTATGTATTTTTTCTTCTTCCTCGACCTCCTTTTCTTCTTCACTTTTCTCCTCCTCTTCCTTCATCTCCTCTTCCTCTGCCTTCTCGTCTTTATTTTGTATGTACTGTTTTTTTCTTCTCCTGCAGCTTGCAGTTTGGTTTTGGCATGAATGTCACGTTCAGATTTGCGAATAGTTTCTCCCATCCTCAAGCTCGTCACTTGTTCATCAAGTAATTCTCTCTCATATTTAGCTACTTCCCCAACTTCTCTCTCATATTTAACTACTTCCCCAACTTCTCTCTCATATTTAGCTACTTCCCCAACTTCCAAGCCCCTTTCAAAAGCTTCCCCCCGATGTCTTCTACTCTTCCTCTTTTAACTACTCTTTGCTGTCTTTCCATGTCTTTCGTATATTTGGTCTTCTTTTCTTACCCATATTATTACTCAGTTTGCTGTCAATTCTGACAGTGTCTCTTCCCCTTTTGGCCATAGCTTTGCAGTCTTTCTAGCTTTCTATTTTCTCTTTTTGGCCTCTACGCTTCCTCTTTCATCAACTCCTTTTTGTAGTATTTCTAGCTTTCTATTTTCTCTTTTTGTCATCTACGCCTCCTTCTTCAACTCCTTAATGTAGTATTTCTAGCTTTCTATTTTCTCTTTTTGGCCTCTACGCTTCCTCTTTCATCAACTCCTTTTTGCAGTCTTTCTAGCTTTCTATTTTCTCAAACCTTTCGTAGAAATAATATTTTTACTTTCTTTTGAGGAGGTTTGACAAAGAGAGCTGCAACAACTTAGATCTTAATATCGTTCTGAAATCGAAGAGAGAAGGAGGACAAAATAGGAAACAGTCATTCCGAGGGCGAATCTCATTTGTTTATTTCGACACGGCTGGGGATCGAAACCGCGACCTATCGCTTACAAGGCAGGCGTGCTACCCACCAAACTAACTAGGCTGGCTCCCTTCACCTTTTTCCTCTGATGGAACTTGTACCTCCTGAGGTTCCAAAAATCAGAAACTCACTCCTGTTCAGGATAGTGAAATTCAGGATACAAATTATCCTGATTTATGTACTTTAGTTCAGGATATATCCTGATGAAAAGTGGAGTTCAGGAATCCTGGGATGGAAGAGGTCCACTATGACATGATGATGTTTTCTTGAAGGAATCTATCAACAAATTTCAGCATCAACTTAGAGCTCATCAAATATTCAGTACAACTTAGGAGCCAAAACTTACCACCAACATGTAACTTTATTTCTTAACCCGTTAGTAGTCCTGAAATCCAGAGTAACTTCATTCAGATTGCCTTCGAAGACCAAATTGCTGAAAAAAGACAAATACTTACTTGTAGCTTTAGTTTTTAGCTCGTAGATTCGTAGAAGCTTAACCCATCCTTTAGGGCTATCCAGCCCCTACACCTGAGCCACAGATTGGGCTTTTTGTGGATGATCTTAAGATGTTTCCTAACTAAGCTCGAAGATCCGAGCGATCTTCATTAGCTCTTTCATTAGTTTTTTTTCCAATCCATGGATGTTAGCTTTAGCTAACCCTACAGTAAGAGCTTTAGTTAGGCAGACTGCCAGCCTAGTTAGCTTA
>NW_007387379.1:0-2098 GCF_000475195.1 Diaphorina citri
CTCTGAACAAACCCTGTATGGAGAGACAAAGGCTTCTTATCAGCAACATCAGCAAAGGCCCAAAGTCAAAACCAACGGACATTTCACACCTTTTATGCAGGTAAGTACCTTAGGTGTCAAAATTATTCCATGGTGTCAAAATTATTCCATGTTTTGAGAAGTTAGAATGTTAGAAGAGAAGATAAATTTGTGCTATCTGTTCGAGATTCCAAGTTTCAACAAAAAAGTGTAAAGTCGAAGAGATAATAAAGCTTCTAGGAGTAGAATCACTATCATTATTCCCCAAAATCAAAAAATACCTCTTTCTAAAAACACATCACGTAATCAGTCAAAATTTCGTGTTGAGAAAAGAACGGACTTCTCCAAATGTTTACATGCATTGTAATGTGGCCAAGCAATTACCATCCAAACATGCTATCTCTTCCATCTCTTTTTGACTGCACGTTTTGCTGTCATTAATTCTTTATCAATTTCAAATTTTAATGTGTGTGCGTATGTCTTTTTCTTCTTCCAAGCCTTCTTCTTTATCAGTGTTTAATTTACCATTGTGTTTCTTTTCGGGGTCATCGGTCAATAACTCATTATTTGGTCATTTTGTGCAATCAAGGGAATGTCAGTGTGTACAATTGCCTCTTTTGCGTCCTTTTCTTTGGTCAAATTCTTGCCCGGAGAGTGCATATTAAAAATTGATTACAATTTCCTTATCACAGTTTACGTGTGTGATGGTGGTGATTGTAATGTGATTATTTACTCAAAACGTGTTATATTTTGTACCGGCCTATGCCTATAACACTCTGTTTATAATGTGTTTGTGTTTCTATGTTTTTAAATGTTTCTTTCTCTTCTCTCTCTTTACATTTGTACGTGCTACCAAAGCAATTACCATCCAAACATGCTATCTCTTCCATCACTTTTTGACTGCACGTTTTGCTGTCATTAATTCTTTATCAATTTCAATTTTTAATGTGTGTGCGTATGTCTTTTTCTTCTTCCAAGTCTTCTTTATCAATGTTTAATTTACCATTGTGTTTCTTTTCGGGGTCATCGGTCAATAACTCATTATTTGGTCATTTTGTGCAATCAAGTGAATGTCAGTACAATTGCCTCTTTTGCGTCCTTTTCTTTGGTCAAATTCTCACGGCCCGGTGAGTGCATATTAAAAATTGATTACAATTTCCTTATCACAGTTTACGTGTGTGATGCTGGTGATTGTAATGTGATTATTTACTCAAAACGTGTTATATTTTTTACCGGCCTATAACACTCTGTTTATAATGTGTTTGTGTTTCTATGTTTTTAAATGTTTCTTTCTCTTCTCTCTCTTTACATTTGTACGTGCTACTATAATACTCTGTTTATAATGTGTTTGTATTTCTATGTTTTTAAATGTTTCTTTCTCTTCTCTCTCTTCACATTTGTACGTGCTAATCATAATATAGGGAATGTTTTACTTCCTCCAATGCTGCTTTGAAGTACATAAGTAGTAGGTACCTTAGGTACAATAAACTTGAAGGTAATTTGATGTGATCTTGAATCTTTTTGGTTGGGTATTAATGTATTATAATATGTACAATTGTACATATTATAATACATCCTACCTATTAGGATCTCGTCGGATCTAGACTTTCCTTTTGTCCTGCTTTGAAATACCTTAGGTACACTTGAAGGTAATTTGGTATGGTTTTTAGTCAGTCTGTTTCGTTGGGTATTTTACCTATGAGACCTACACTTGAAGGTAATTTGGTATGGTTTTTAGTCAGTCTGTTTCGTTGGGTATTTTACCTATGAGACCTGAAGGTAATTTGGTATGATTTTTAGTCAGTCTGTTTCGTTGGGTATTTTACCTATGAGACCTGGTCCGATCTGGACTTTTCTGATTTCAGAGCAATTCCGCTCCAAAAAGATTTGGATTATTTTTGCGCCATTGTTCGACAAATTATTTACATCCATTCTCCTTTCATCTCTTTTCAATTTCAGAACAATTCCGCTCCAAAAAGATTTGGATTATTTTTGCGCCATTGTTCGACAAATTATTTACATCCATTCTCCTTTCATCTCTTTTCAATTTCCATCAAATCCAGCAAATAAAAGATATTCA
>NW_007387380.1:0-2098 GCF_000475195.1 Diaphorina citri
CCTCAGTGGTGTAGTGGTGGACTTTGGACCTGGAGGTTGGTGGTTCGAGTCACTGAGTCAAAACATAAAGTTTATCGAGGTGTATTGTGAGGAACGATATTTTTTGTGACAACGCCATTTTATTATTAATTGGTTTGTTTCTCTTTTGGGATAAAAAAATAGCGAGAAGACATGCATAAACCAAAGTTAAATCGCCTAATGGAAAAAAATGGTCCTGCCCATCACATTCAAGGGTAGGTATAACAACGGGAAGAGCTAAATTTATCTATTGTAATAGGTACCTAGGAATTAGAAGTAGGTACCTATAGGTACAATATGAAGGTTTACAGATTGCCTCTCATTCCCACTTCTAACCTTCCCATCCCACCTACCCACCTGAATTACATATTAGGTGAAGGTGTAGGTATCCCAACCAATACAAATCAGGGGATACGGACTCATAAAATGGGAAAAATATTGGCCGGGATTTAGGTTGTAAAATTTCATTTAGTTTATATTATATCCCTCCCAAATGCTTAATCCTTCTCCCTCCCTCCCTTAATCCTTAAGCTTGGATGGGAAAATTTGTATTCGGAGTCAATTTCCGAAATCTCCCTGCCTCCCTTAATCCTTAAGCTTGGATGGGAAAATTTGTATTCGGAGTCAATTTCCGAAAAACACACACCCGACACCCCAAGGCAAACAGCATTTAAATGTTTGAACGAGGACTTATGCGGCTCTCCCTCCTGGGAAATACGAGTGTGAGCAGGACAGGAGAAAGAAAGCCGTTCCGAGAACGAACCTCATCTGTTGAGTATAAAATCCGCCCGAGCGGAAGTCGAACCCGCGACCTAGCGCTCAAATTTCTGTATTATTATGAAATAAAAGAGACCTTTTCTACTGGGGTAAAGGGACTTTTCAGTCCTATTCAAGGCAGGATAAACAAGGTATAATCTATTCTATTCTACTCTACTACCTATAATATTCCATTGGCTCCATTCTATTCTATTCTTTATCAGACTATAACCATTATTTTAATGTGGGCTATTGGGTACCTCCCTATCAAGTGATGGAAATGATATTATTCCCAAAGCCCAAAGAAACCCAAAGCCGTACAGAATTTATACAAAAAAAAGACCCCCCCCCACCCCGTTATTTTTAATACCTCCGAAAATATACCCATTTGTGCACCGTTTTTTATGTACTCTTTTGTTAAGAGTTCCATTCAAAACAACCGCCTTAGGTATTTTTTCGGGGCGGCAAGCCGAAACAATGCCATTTCGAAACCCACTAATTTCCCTCAGAGGTAACATTTGAAAAAGGGAGAAAAAAAGACACAGAATTGTCTCATATACAATAAGTATTATATTCCCCTTTTCCCTTCTCTATCTCCCTTTCTCTTCTTTCCCACTCTTTCTCTCTCTCTCCCTTTCTCTATCTTCCAGAGTGTTTCAAAAGTCCGGGGACCCTTGAATATTATTTGAATGGCTAAAGATGGGAACCTGAAATTTGGCATATAGTTATTTGTACGTACCCTACTTATGTAGATTGTATATAGCTATGTAGTTATTTTGAATTTTTCAATATGTATGTAGGTAGTACAAGTAGGTAGCTATGTAGTTATATTGAATTTTCCAATAGGTATGTAGGTAGGTATGTTGGTAGTATCTATATGTATACAGAGTGTTTCAAAAGTCCGGGGACCCTTGAATATTATTTGAATGGCTAAAGATGGGAACCTGAAATTTGGCATATAGTTATTTCTTATAAAAAAACCATTTTTTGCAGTGGTTCTCAAAATTCTGTCTCTGCCAGTGGCGGCTATAGGGGGGCCAACTTTAAAATCTTAAATGAGAACTCCCTACTTGTGATACATCATATCAAAGGTCTTAAAGAACGTAGTACTTTGGTATCGGGAAATACGAGTGTGAGCAGGACAGGAGAAAGACAGCCGTTCCGAGAAAGAGCCTCATCTGTTGAGTATAAAATCCGCCCCGAGCGGGAGTCGAACAAGCGACCTAGCGCTTCCATTTTTGTATTATTATGAAATAAAGGGACTTTTCAGTCCTATTCAAAGTAGGATAAACAAGGTATAATCTATTCTATTCTACTCTACTAC
>NW_007387381.1:0-2098 GCF_000475195.1 Diaphorina citri
TTTTGAGATAAAGTGTCCAAATAATGTCACACTTCAAGGTGTATTGAATTGTTTTCAACTTGACTATGACCTTTCTCCCTACCTCCATATAATAATAATAAAATGCTCAATTTGAAAATGGGCTTTTTCATAATTATGTGAGTGGTAATTTTAACCACTGTTTCTCCAATGGCAAATACCCATTGCCTGCTGTCACAAACTTAGACAGGAATATTTTGTCATGAATGAGAAGAGTCTAAAACCATTTGTCATGGCTTGTTACATTGAAACATCATGGCTTGAAACCTTTGACTTTCAATTCCTGATAAATTAAAATTATTGACTAAAATGAATCACTACATCTTGCATCACAATGGCAATGCTTGACCTGTAATTTGATGATTCCTCATTTTTTTCCTCATAAACTAGCATTTTTTCCCCCATAAATTAGGGAAGGGCTGAACCAGCTGTTTCTAACCTAGGAAATGAAAGTCTTTTTCTACTGACCCAAAGCTAACATTGAAATCCAACTTTCATGACCACTAGCACAACCTACATGAAACTGCACATATCTATCTAATAATTATCATATCAAGTTTTTTGTTCTACTTTCCTGTTCCATTCCATTACAGATTGAATAAATAACCAAGTCCTCCATAAATAATAAAGTCCCTAAGTAAAAATCTAAGCATAAAACAAAAGGGCAAAGTTCCTTAAGGAACACAGGTCCAACCAACTGATGGGATGGGGCTTACCCTAACAGTTTAGTCAGCATTGAGATGAACCCAGTCTTGTACCGGGTTGAGATATGCAAGGTTGGTAAACTTGCCTTGTTTTTAAGTTACCACTCACAAACTGTAGAAACAATATCCTGTCTCACCTAGTCCTGTCTCAACTCAACCTGGTACATAACCACAACCTAATTCTAGAGGTTGACCTGGAGATAATGGAAATGACTATTAAGAATCTACAGTGGGTACCACTTTTGTGTATTCTATCAAGTTTTAAGAGCTGGAATGAAAGTTACAAGCTAAAGCTAAGTAATGTGGCTGCAGTTTTTCAATCATACACTTTATCAGTCTTACACTTTAACTATAAAATATGTTTGAAAATATGCTAACAAAACTAGCATGAGACTCTAGAATAGATCTTGGACTTGGCACTATTCTTTACATTGAAATATCAGTTTTTACAATTTGATCTGGTCCAAGGAAAGACACTTTGTCAAGGATACTATTGAATGTAATTCAAACTAATGTAGAGCAATAATCTGATGGGATAGTAAAAAAAAAGAACCAATTAAACATCAAAATCGTGAATTATTGCGGTGAAGCAATAGCCTCTTCACAACTTTGTTGGTATCACAGTATTACAAGTCATTGATTTACTCAATCATCATATTTATCATCACTCGTTTCTTTGACTTGTAATGCTGCCACTGGTTGCTACTTGATTAAAGTAACTACAGTAGAACCTCAATATAACAAAGTCCAAGGGAAATATTATTGACTGAAATGAATCATTATTGTTTCTTTGACTTGTAATGCTGCCACTGGTTGCTACTTGATTAAAGTAACTACAGTAGAACCTCAATATAACAAAGTCCAAGGGAAATGCCCAAAATTTTGTTGTATCAAGGTTTTTGTAATACCTATTTTTCATTATATCAAGGTTAAAATCGAAACTATTTTGTTATATCAATTTACTTTGCTATACTGAGGTCCAAATCAGAGTAACTTTGTTGTACTGAGGTAAAATTCTACTTGGTTTTAAGATCACTTTGCTATACTGAGATCAAAATCAGAGTAACTTTGTTATACTGAGGTAATTCTACTTGCATTTATAAATAAATAAATGTCTTTCTTTGTGTTACTATATCACAACTTTGGTGCTCACTGCAGCATTGTAGGATTTTTCCAAATACATATAAATGTCTTTCTTTGTGTTACTAATGTTACTATATCACAACTTTGGTGCTCACTGCAGCATTGTAGGATTTTTCCAAATACATATATCGCAATAATCCAGCTCCCAATTACCCCTCTTTCGCCTGTAGCTCCCTTACAACTCAAAAGTACCCCCCAAGGACCACACTCATTGGATGCGAAATTAAATTTGC
>NW_007387382.1:0-2097 GCF_000475195.1 Diaphorina citri
AACTTCTAGTCCAATTTTCGTTTTAAGTTTCATTATGCTTATTTTACCATTTTATTGTTATTGTCCAGAGGGCAAGGGATCGAGTCTTAACTGGCGTAATTTTGCTGAAGAAATTTGGCAAAAGACTTACTTCATATGTATCATATTTTATTATTTTATTTCACCCAACAATTCTTTAACAAGGTCAATATATCTCGAGCTGAATCCTCCTCGTCTAAAACTTTAGCAAAAATAGCTCAAGTTTGTGGTAGGTATGTGTCTAATAAACCATGTAATCTATGTGAGATCTAAGCTCCTCGTCTAAAACTTTAGCAAAAATAGCTCAAGTTTGTGGTAGGTATGTGTCTAATAAACCATGTAATCTATGTGAGATCTAAGTTTTTACTCGACGATTTGGCATTTAGTTTTCTTTTTCACCTTAACTTTTGAGTTTTTGTGTCTAATTACCGATAAGTACCTTTTTATGTTCGTAGCACGTTGTTATATTTAATTTTATATTTTTTAAATCCCTCCCGAAAGATATACTAGATTTAACACTTATAGTTGTAAGTTGTTTTCTTTTATTTTTAACGGGTGTTAATTTATTATTATTATTATTATTTTAAGTAAAAGCTTTGCCAAAGATTTTTATAGTGCTTTTTATGAGTTCTTCGGCAGTTTTGTTGCTAACAGTTAATCTATTAAGTGGCTATGGGCTATTAGAAGTGTTATTGTATTATAGTATTGGTAGTAGACAGAATTACGTATAGGTGCAGTCAATCATGATCTAGTTATTGTTTAAGTTCCTCTCTTCTCCCCTAATTGAAAATTTAAAAAGAAATCTCAGGACACTTATTTTATTTAAATTTTAGGCAAATGTTTATTATATGGTCCTGAATTAAAAAAGCTTCAAGATAGACATTTAATAAAAATCAATCTATCCATTATCCTCAAGTAACTTTCTCTCTAACCTTTTCGTGAATATAAGAATCTCCACTATCTTGTCTTCTTTATTTTCCGAATAATGTAGTCAGCCTCTACCGATTGTATTTCTTCTAGTCTTGCCTTGTGTTATTCATTATTCTATTTATTAATTTTTAATTAATTTTAGATATTTTTAAATTTTATCATTGAATTTACCATTTTATTGTTATTGTCCAGAGGGCAAGGGTTCGAGTCTTAACTGGCGTAATTTTGCTGAAGAAATTTGGCAAAAGACTTACTTCATATGTATCATATTTTATTATTTTATTTCACCCAACAATTCTTTAACAAGGTCAATATATCTCGAGCTGAATCCTCCTCGTCTAAAACTTTAGCAAAAATAGCTCAAGTTTGTGGTAGGTATGTGTCTAATAAACCATGTAATCTATGTGAGATCTAAGTTTTTACTCGACGATTTGGCATTTAGTTTTCTTTTTCACCTTAACTTTTGAGTTTTTGTGTCTAATTACCGATAAGTACCTTTTTATGTTCGTAGCACGTTGTTATATTTAATTTTATATTTTTTAAATCCCTCCCGAAAGATATACTAGATTTAACACTTATAGTTGTAAGTTGTTTTCTTTTATTTTTAACGGGTGTTAATTTATTATTATTATTATTATTTTAAGTAAAAGCTTTGCCAAAGATTTTTATAGTGCTTTTTATGAGTTCTTCGGCAGTTTTGTTGCTAACAGTTAATCTATTAAGTGGCTATGGGCTATTAGAAGTGTTATTGTATTATAGTATTGGTAGTAGACAGAATTACGTATAGGTGCAGTCAATCATGATCTAGTTATTGTTTAAGTTCCTCTCTTCTCCCCTAATTGAAAATTTAAAAAGAAATCTCAGGACACTTATTTTATTTAAATTTTAGGCAAATGTTTATTATATGGTCCTGAATTAAAAAAGCTTCAAGATAGACATTTAATAAAAATCAATCTATCCATTATCCTCAAGTAACTTTCTCTCTAACCTTTTCGTGAATATAAGAATCTCCACTATCTTGTCTTCTTTATTTTCCGAATAATGTAGTCAGCCTCTACCGATTGTATTTCTTATTTCTTCTAGTCTTGCCTTGTGTTATTCATTATTCTATTTATTAATTTTTAATTAATTTTAGATATTTTTAAATTT
>NW_007387383.1:0-2097 GCF_000475195.1 Diaphorina citri
TATTTCCTACTTCTTTATTTATCTCTCTTGATTTCTCCTCCTTCTCTTTTTTTCTTCCCTCAGATTTCTTTTCTTTTCTTTTCCAAGTTTTTCTCCTCCTCCTTCTTTTCTTTCTTCTCCTTTCCCATGTTATTCACAGTTTGTTTTTCGTGAACATTATTCTTTTCAAGCTTTCTTCTTCCTTCTTCATCTTCTTTCCCTTCTCTGCCTTTATCTCCTCCTTATCTTTTTTCTTCTTCTCTTTTATATCCTTCTTTTAACCTTCCTTCTCCTCCTCCTCTTTTTCTTTCTTCTCCTTTCCCATGTTATTCACAGTTTGTTTTTCGTGAACATTATTCTTTCAAGCTTTCTTCTTCTTCTTCTTCTTCTTCTTCTTCTTCTTCTTCTTCTTCTTCTTCTTTCCCTTCTCTGCCTTTATTTCCTATTTATCTTTTTTCTTCTTCTCTTTTATATCCTTTTTTTGACCTTCTACTCCTCCTTCGTCAAAGTTTTGTCTTCTCCTTCTCTTACTCTTGCTCCTCCTATTCTTCTTTCTTTTTCCTCCTCTTCTTTCTTCTCTTCTTCTTCTTTCTCCTCCTCCTTCTTCTTTCTCCTCCTTCTTCTTTTCTTTTTCTCTTTCTCCTCCTTCTCTTCCACTTCTTTTTCCTCTCCATCATGTTCTCTAAGTTTTTCCAGTTTTGTTTTCGCAAAGTTTGACCCAGGATGTACTCCTCCTATAGGTACTTTTCCAACATTTTCTGTTTTCTCTCTTTCTGGTTTGTTTGATCAACTTTCTACTCCCCTAGCTTATGAAGCGGCTCAAGAAGGCTCAAACAGAAGATTGTTTTTGTTTGTTTGATTTTGTTCCTCCTGCTTTTGATTTTCTTCCATTATTGGAATGTTTTTCTTTTAGAGGTTTTATAGCCCCCTAATATAGCACACCCAGCTGAGTCTGGCTAGGTTTTTTTTTTCAAGATGTTTGACAGAGGGAACTGTAACTGCCTAAGTTTTACCGTCTTGAAAAAGAAGAGAGAAAGACAGCATAGGAGAAAGCTTAGCCGATCCGTTCAGGATAAAATCCACCCCGGGCGGGAATCGAAGGGACCTACCGCTTACAAGGCAGAAGCTCTACCTTCCAAGCTTCTTTTGATTTTCTTCAATTAATGGTATAATGCTAATTTTAGATTTATTAGCGGGAAAAGAATATTAACTTTAGCCTAGTTAGGTTCATATGTACCTCGCATCTCTCTAATTTTCGTTCTTCGTTCTCGGAACGGAGGTACATATGTACCTCGCAACTCTCTAATTTTCGTTCTTCGTTCTCGGAATGGCTGACTTTCCTCCTATCCTGTCCTCCTCTCTTCAATTTCGGGACAATAAGACCTGGGAGCCGTTATTACAGTTCCCTCTAGTAAACCTCTTTTATAAAACCTCTAATCAAGCCTCATGAAAATATGTACCTACTAAATATTTTTCAGAGAATTTTGACCCCAATAAAATAAGTAGAGAGGAAGTGAGAGGAGTGAGAAGGAGAGAAAGAAAGGGAAAGAGGAAGAGATAGAAAGAGACCGAGAGCGAGAGAGAGCGAGAAAGAGAGAGAAAGGAAGAGAGAGAGAGAGCGAGAGAGAGAGAGAGAAAGAAAGAGAGTTTATTTAAACCACATCAGTCGCAGGCAAAGAAGGAGAGGACTATAATTTTTCCCCATTTATCATTCCTTTGGTGCGAGAGAGAGAGAGAGAGAGAGAGAGAGAGAGAGAGAGAGAGAGAGAGAGAGAGAGAGAGAGAGAGAGAGAGAGAGGGAGCATAAACCTTTGCGGAAATTTATTTCAAAAGAAATCCCGTACAGTTGAAAAAGGTGGCGGTCGAAAAACACATACCGAAAAATTATGAAAAAGGAAAAGAAGAAGAAAAAGAAAGAAGAAGAAGAAGAAGAAGAAGAAGAAGAAGAAGAGGAGGAGGAGGAGGAGGAGGAGAAGGAGAAGTAGAGAAGAGGATAAAAATTGAGCAAAGAACAGGCATAAGTGGACAGGGCTTACCTACCAAGTTGATTTATTAATTACGATTATTCTTGCGAATGAAATATTTTTTTTTTTTTTTTTCTCTCAAATATGAACTGGG
>NW_007387384.1:0-2097 GCF_000475195.1 Diaphorina citri
AGAGAAGTCGCAGACTGTGTACTCTGTGGCTTTTATGTTATCAACACAACACCGAGAGAAAGAGGAAATTAAAAAAAAAAAATCTGGTGTGAAGATCACACGACCTTCCTTATCCTATTGAATGCTTTTTTGGGGGTGTTCTATTGTAACTTTTACAATATCTCCAACCGTTTAGTCAGTACAGCTGAAAACCGCCAAAAAGCGGTCAAAATACCGCCAATGGCAGCACCTATCTTAACCAAAATTTTTGTTTTGCATACTTGTCACACCTATCTTAACCAAAAGTTTGGTATTGCATCCTTGTCACATTTTTGGCCTACAACTTTAGATTTAGGCTCTAGGGACCTCGAAACGTGTTTTGGCACTAAAAACTGACCATCGAAAATTCGACCCGATTACATTACTTTCCTTCCTATAGGATAAGGAAAGTAAAAAATGGTGTTCTATTGTAACTTTTACAATATCTCCAACCGTTGTTTAGTCAGTACAGCTGAAAACCGCCAAAAAGCGGTCAAAATACCGTCAATGGCAGCACCTATCTTAACCAAAATTTTTGTTTTGCATACTTGTCACACCTATTTTAACCAAAAGTTTCGTATTGCATCCTTGTCACATTTTTGGCCTACAACTTTGGATTTAGGCTCTAGGGACCTCAAAACGTGTTTTGGCACTAAAAAGTGACCATCGAAAATTTGACCCGATTTACTTTCCTTCCTATAGGATAAGGAAAGTAAAAAATAAAAACATACAGACAATTTGCATTAAAGTCCACCCGTGTGTAACGTCGCGCGTGGCTGGTATCTGGACAAGTGACCGGGATACCGGGATCAGCCATATGAGTGGAAAATTTGGGGTGCACTCAGCAGTCATCATTCCGGCGGGAGAAATTGAGCAACTGTCGCCACTCGCCAACGAATCTGGGTGCATTGGATTTCAGAGTTGTCAAGGTGTCCATGTCCACAGATAGTCGACCGGCCATCGACGTCGACAGAACCGTCCATACTGCCTCGACTTTACCTCGTCGATCGACGGCTGGTGGACAATATTCGGATACATTTTTAGAAGAAGGCACCACTTTTGCGTGATAGCATGATATCGTAATTCTTGTAGTAATCAGCTGAGATTACTGACAGTGCTTCATAAGGTACTTGTCAAAACACTGTAGAAATGAGTTTACTGATGGCGCGGCGCTTCATAGCTGATGAAACACTGTGGAAAGCTTCAGATGCAGATTTACCTCACCTGTTTTAGAGTACAGGTAATAGAAGTAATTACCTCTAACATATGACATGAGTTGTCATGGCGGGACATGTGACATGGTGACTATGTATATATACCTACTATCTAAGCATCTAAAACAATAATATGTTCCTAGTGCCTACGAGCTGCTATACTTACGGGCTTACCTTCCCAGAAAAGTTGATTGTTGCATCAATGCTGTGTTCTCTCCCGCCCTCTTTCCCTTCTCTCTCTCTCTTTCCTCATCTCTCTCTCTCTCTCTCTCTCTCTCTCTCTCTCTCTCTTTCCTCCTCTCTCTCTTTCTCTCTCTCTTTCCTCCTCTCTCTCTCCCTTTCCTCCCCTCTCTCTCTCTCTCTCCCTTTCTCTCTCTGTGATTAACATAAATTAAAAACGTTATTGTATTAAGTCTTTCGAGGGGAAAAACCAGTCGAATTTATTACACGAGTGACAGCAAACAGCAAGCAAGCAATATGATGTTAGCTTCCCAATTCCCATAGTATTTTGTATCGTGTGAAAGGCTTCTCAATTTGGTCGTTAATAAAGCGGTTTGATGGTCATTCAAGACCATCTCTTGTGCCACGGATGGAAAAAGCGTTCGAAAGTTATGTATGGTGAAATCAGCAATGATACAAACAGACAACAGAGGACCACCCAACTTCAGAAAAAACGCTTAGCTTAAGAACGTAATTCATTTGCTCAGTTGGACAGCATTCAGCAGAAAGGAACCATTCGTAAAGCAATTCCCCTTATGGATGGTTCTTTTCTGCTTAATAGGTACTGTACTGTCCAATTTTTGAAAGCTTCTCCTCGGAATAACATTATCTTTGGTGTTATGACGTCATTGATGTCACCAATTTC
>NW_007387385.1:0-2096 GCF_000475195.1 Diaphorina citri
ATAAGCACTATTATTTTTGGGTCGGGCACTCACACGCTTGGCCCTATGAGTTAAACAGACGTATAGGTACTAGGCTCTCTGTGTTGATATCTATCAACCTAATGTTCAATCCTTTTCCCTGAAGGACTTAAAATCTCATGTTGTGGATTCGAACCAAAACCCTTCAAATTAAAAGACGAAACCTTTGGAGCCGAAGTAGAAATTCGATCATTGAAATCTAATTGATAGACAATGCCCATCCATTAATGTCTACAATAGGAACATAGGAGTCTGAGGAACAACAAAATCAACAACGCCAACAACTACACAGAAGACATCTGTGGCAGTTCATGAGTTAATTACCTACGAGTATACCTAATAAATTGGTCTCATGGTCAATAGGTAGATAATTTTACCAGAAAAAGATGATCAATAATGGAGCTTATCGGACAACTTAGAAATGTAAGTTGACTGATCGCAGATACTTAACTGAGATTCCGAGAGTGACGTAAGGCCTCATAGACAAAGGCTACAAAAAGGTTGCTCTCAGAACCCTTTCCTTCCTTTTAAGGTTTGACAGAGGGAGCTGTAACTGCTAAGGTATTATCGTCCCGAAAGCGAAGAGAGAAGAAAGACACGACAGGAGAAAGCCAACCGTTCCGAGAACGAACCTTGTCTATTTAGGATAAAATCCACCCCGGGCGGGAATCGAATTCGTGACCTAGCGCTTATAAGGCAGACGGGCTGTCTCAGGTACACCTGATCAGGTTGACCTGATAGTGAATGGCTGGCCTTAGAATCTAACCTGATTCCTCTCAGCTTAAGTCCTTGAAGACATTGGGGGTAGATGAGAATTTGGAGCCAGAATATGGAGCTACCATCATGATTGAGCTGCATAATGTACAGGGCAAATATTATGTCAAGGTAGGTACCTTTAGGGGGTGAGTTAATTACCTACGAGTATACCTAAATGGCCTCATGGTCAATAGGTAGATAATTTTACCAGAAAAAGATGATCAATAATGGAGCTTATCTACGTAATAGCATCTGTCTGCAGGTGCCAATAATAATAAATTGTGTTTTCGAATATCATCACTTCATCAGCCAATTGTTCACATTTGATGTTTTCTGCAATAGATTATTGTCATATTTCAAGTACCTACCTCTTAATTATTGTCATTAAATATCTCTGTAGACACAGCTTAACGCCTTTTGCAGCATTTCCTCCTGTGCAAAGAGACAATTAATTTATGTAACTACCTACAATAATTTCAAAACAGGTGAAATTACTTCAGTTTAACTTTACTTTGATAGTTCTAATTGTTTACCAAATTGGGTACTTTACCTATTTACCTACTCGGCCAGTTTTTCTTCCTCAACTTTTTCTAGTATTAAGCTGCGTCCATACATAAGTAGGTAGGTATGTAGTCGACGGCCAACTATCGACGAGTCGAATTTATGTTGTCGAGGTAGTGTTGACGGTTTCAGGCGACATTGATCAAGTCGATCGACGCGATGGCCGTCGACTGTGAGGACACCTTTAGGAAGAAAAGATTTCATCAAATAAGACACAGGTGGAAATAAAAATATAGGCACTTGATAATAAATTCGGGCCATAAAGGAAACAAGTGTTTAAAAGGTAAAGTCATGAGACATTATAAGATTTACCTATAAGTAATTCCCCTATGGAGTATGGACACTGGGTAAAAAAGTTACAAAGTTTAGGTAGGTACCTATCTGACTTTTTAGCTACTTACATTTAGCTAAGGTTCGACTCTACAGAGGTTCATTTTAAACTGTTTGTTGACTTCTGAGCTAACATGAATCGTAGACTCGGGGAGTAAGTAAAGTAAGAATTGTGCAAGAAATAACCCATTGGTTAGGTACCTACCTATCATGTAAATAGCACATTAAAATGTCAAAATGATCCAGTTTATTTTTTGCTCATAATTACTACCACCATATTTGCCTCCCTGAGGGTGTAGGGCCATCTTTAATTCTTTAGACCTGTATGATTCAGTAAGTGAGAAGTAGCATCTCACTGGTTCAAGAGCTGACATTTCAAAATGATCCTTGGTAAGTGACTATAGTCCAATAAACCAGAAAATGTTTGTCTC